>NC_067401.1:283147072-283289572 GCF_016432865.1 Antechinus flavipes | reverse complement strand
GTCCACCTCTGTCTTTAACTGTGGCTTGTGGGGAGTGTGACTAGCAGAGAAGATTAGAGCTAAAGGAAGTAATAATGGTGATAATAATACTTTGTACTTACCATACAGAAGTCCTTTCATCTGTGCATCTCAAAGCTCTTTATAGACATTAATTAATCTTTACAACACCCTCACTTGTCATGTAAGTATTATTATCCCCATTTTATAGATTAGGAAACTGAGGCAGTGAGATTAAATTACTTTCCCCAGGCAGTAAATCACTTGGACTGGATTTCCACGTTCCTGATTGAGGAGTCTTTGGATTATAGGGCAAGGCCATCTTCATAGTAGAGGAATAGCAAAAGGGGGTTCCCTTATCTGGTGAGGAATTTGTCTTTAATACCTTACCTGGACTTTTGTTCTGTAATTCTCTAATGTACTTACCCTATAATATTGGATTCGGTCTTATCCCCCAATTGACTAAAAGCTTCCTGATGACAGAATAAGGATTTAGGTTACTTAGTACAATATTCTGCATATAGTTGGCACTTAAAAAGTTTGTTGATTGTTTTCTGGATTGACTGGGGCATTTAAAAGCTCTCTAGAATGGCAAAGTTGAAACTGAGCAGATCCTATACTAAGGGGACCTAGCTTCAAATCCTACCTATGATACTACCCCCTCAATTTGGACAAATTATCTAACCTCCATTGAAGTGAGATGGTTAGCCTCAATAAAGATGATTTTTTTTTAAAAATAAAAGTCTCTTCTAGCCCTCAATCTATGAGTCTTTTATCGTTTCTTGGCAAAGCACAAATCACTGGTAAGAGAACTTACTTTTTCCCCTACCTTTCAGGCCCTCTTCCAGGGGGCCCCTGCCTTCACCAAGCAGAAAGGTTCTCAAAATAGCAAGGAGATGAATCCAGGTCAAAATTATGATCAACAGAAGACCCTGAGAGTAAAAGCAATCAGTCATACAACCTTTGGTCATGGTTTCTTTCTGATTTCCTGTAAGCATAATGGTCATGGCCACAAGCAAGGGAAATAAAAAGTCACACAAAAGTAGTGAAATTCTCACCTTTTAGAGGTGAGATACTTCCTGATAAAGGTCAGAAAAGTCCTTTCTCTAATGTGAGAGAAGGAATTTACTTTATTCTCTCCAGAAACTATGAAATTTTGATGCCTACTTATTCTCCCAAGCTAGAAGAGAATTTTGGAGGCTTTGACAGGCACAGAGACATTCATTTCTCTCATCAGTAGAAGCAAATTTGTTGTCCATGAAGCTGATGTGACTCAGAATAAGTGTGTTTCTGAAATATATGTATAACAATTTTTGTAAAGGAAATTATATTTAAAAGTCTGGTCTCTGAGCTATGTAGGTACAATGGCAGGACTGGCCAGTGATGGTCTATGCCTGGATTGGCTCTTCTTCATGGATTTTATACACAGAATGTACACATATTGATTGGTTCCAACCCAAAACATGGAGGCCTAATGAGTCCACCTCTGGCAAAGAGAATTTGGTATTATGTGGTGATGAAGAGTTTTCTGACTGGCTGAGGAGCCAGAAGGACTGATATCTCACGAGTTGCTGAATCTGATCAGAATATGTATGTAGAGGAAGTGAGCAGACCCTCCTTTTTTTTTTTTTTTTTTTTTTTTTGCTTCTTTTCCTTGATAATGGCTGGTGAGACAGAACTGCTATAAGCTGCCTATGGCAATTGCTTTTCTTCCACCTAGTCATGATGGCTCCATGAGTCCATGTGATCTCTATTTCTTTTGTGTTCATTCTCTCCTGATCATAGCAGAACTTTTGTAGGAGCTAAGCACTGGAAACAAAGTGAGTGCCCATCTTTTGGGGAATAACTGTGCATATTGTGGTATTTGAAGGTAATATGAATTAGTATGTTGAAAAGGGAGTGCTCAGATGAGTAAGAGATACAATACTTTACAGTAACAGCAATATTGTTTTAAGAATGACTTTGAGAAATAAGTTATTTTGTTTATTATAAATACCCAAATTAAGGCCATATATATAAAGGGCATATGAAGAAAGATGCTATTTACATCCAGAGAAAGAACAGATAAATAGAAGTATGGATAGAATAATATGTGTGTGTGTGTGTGTGTGTGTGTGTGTGTGTGTGTGTGTCTAATAGTAGCCATCTCTAGGATGGTGTGGAGGAATGGAGAAGAAAAGAAAGAAAGGGAAATAAAAGAATTTATATGATAATTTTATTGTGCATTTGAAAGGAGTTGTACATAGTAGATTTGAAGTTTCATGTGAATTAACTTTTATACTGTAATAAGTTTTGGAAATGCTTGTTTTATTCCATAAATTAAAAATAAAATATACTTTAAAATGCATCAAAGCTATTGAAGTTACCACAAGCAACTGGCTGGAGTAGCTAGCAGGTCTAGCTACAATGGCTGACAATAAGGAAAGCATCTATTATTGGAAAGTCATCCCCCCAAGAATGAGGGCAATTTCAGGAATCATAATCCTTGTGACCAAGAGAAATGCTGGCTAAAGATTCTAGAAAGAGACTACTCCTCAGAACAAAGCTGTACCTGAGAAGAATCTTTTGAATATCACATGATAGGAAAAAAAAAAAAAAAAACACAACTTCCAGGGCTAGCAGTCAGGAAAATGGCCATACATGTTCTGTACATGTATACCTCCCTACTATTTAAATTTGAGTCTATCCTCTCCAGGAGCCTTGTATGTGCGAAGGAAGAAAGTAGCCTTTGGAAATCTGGGGAAATATTTTTGTAATTACTGTCTTTGCTACACCTTTTCAGGAAATCTCTTTTCTAAAAACTAATAGAGTTCTGCAGGGGTATAACTTGGGCCATGGGGCCCAAAAGTTACAATGTTAGATATTCCAATGACATTCAGGGATGCCCCTATAATTCTGAGGGGACAAATAATTAGGCACCCTTTGAGAACCTAATTGACCAGTGAAAGTTAGGACTGAAAAAGTGATCTTAGAGAAGGTGCAATGTTCTGAATAGTACATAAATGGTCAAAAAGTGTAGGAAAGAAAAAGATCTTTCCAAATAACTGCAAACTATCGATCACTATATGAAAAAATCTGTAATGATAAAAAAATAGAAGTTCAAACAACTGTAAATTTTCCAGTCAAAGCCTGCAAAGGAGCAAGGATAAGCAATTTTTTAAAAGTTAATTCTGGAGAGGTTATGGGAAGACAGGCATACAAAAATAGTACTGTTGGAGTTATGAACTGGTCTAAATATTTTGGAAAACAATTTTGCAAATTATGCAAGAAAAGTGACCAAAATGTTTATTCCCTTTGATCAGATATTTCTGGTCATATATTCCAAAGAGGTAAAAGATTCTGGACGATATTTTCTCAGATCAGTGCATTAGTAGAGGAAATTTTTCTTTCTGCTTGACCATGTCTGTCATCTGATCCATCTTCATTAGGCTTTTTTTTTTCCAGTGAGGTTATATTAAAACACTTGTACATGCATCGAAACTTCCTTCTTTGGATGATTTTAAAATTAGGATTACAAAGAATCAGGAGATGAAAATTTTCACAAAGTTCAAAAATCAACTAGAGTGATATATAGCACAAGATGGAAGTTAAATTGAATTTTATAAGAAACCTATCGATATTCTTTCAATTATGTAAATATTTGGGGCAACTAATTGGTACAGTAGAATAGAGCACCAGCCCTGAAGTCAGGAGAATCTGAGTTCAAATTTGACCTCAGATATTTTACACTTCCTAGCTGTGTCACCCTGGGCAAGTCACTTAACCCTAATTGCCTCAGCTAAATACACACACACACACACACACACACACACACACACACACACACAACCTTGCAAATATTTTTTTGAAAATTTGGAGCACTTACATTTCTGAAGTTATTAAAACTTAAAACTGCATCAAGACTTTTGGGATTCTATCTATGGAGATAAAAACATATTTATAGTAGCATTTTGTGGATGGAAATGCTTGTTTTATTCCATAAATTAAAAATAAAATATACTATATATATATATATACTGGAAACAAAGAGGATGCCTGCCATTTGGGGAGTGACTAAGCAAACTGCAGTACATGAATGTAATAGAATGTTATTGCACTGTAAGAAATGATAGCTATGAGGAATTCAATGAAACATGGTAAAGTCTATGTTGACAGATAATAGGCAAATAAACAGAACCAGGAGAACAATGACTAAGATGATGGAAATGAAAAGAACATTCAGAAGGAAAGCAGACCAAGTTACTGAAAAACCAATATTGGCTCCAATGAAGAGATAATGAAACATACTGTCTTTCTTTTGGCATCTCAATGAGGAACCATAGGAAGAGAGTGTTGCATACATTGTCCCACATCAGTTATTGTATCAGTTGTTTTGCTTAATTGTTTTCCTTTGTTACAAGAGAGTAGGTGGGATCTGGCAGCTCAAGTGAGATGTGAGATATGATGGGGGAGATAATCACAAATATCTAGCGGAATGTAAATTTTCTTCAGGAAGGTCAGTTTTGACTTTGTATCCCTGGGGCATAGCATAGTGTACAGCATTCACTAGGTGTTTTAATACATATTTATTGGTTGGTTGACTGTAATGTAAAATTCAAAGTAAGAAATAAAATTTATTTTATAAATAAAAAGTAAAATAAAGTGATAAAAATAAATAAATTTACTATAAAATAAAATATAGTGGCTTGTGCTTTTAGTGTTTTAGAATACTTCCCTAGGTAAATAAGCTGAAAGAAGATTTTAGAACTGTGGGCTAGAGCAAGCCCTCTGCTCTTTACTCCAAGAAGTTTATCATATACCCCTTCCTCAATCTCCTGGCAAGAGTATGTGTTTAAAAATCCAGTCAATATCAGATTTGTCACCCTCTCCTTCCTCTTTGGAAAAAGAGAATAAATCTTCCACCCATTAACTATCAAAGACCTAGACAGGATGCATCTCACTAACTGGTTCTAGATCACTGACTCTACCAAACAGATCTTTTCCCTTCCTCCCTCTTTTTCTTTTACCTGGCAGGGTCTCACACTCAGGTCTGATCCGATCTGACCTCTGGCCCATGCTCCTAATCACTAATCTGCCAGGCTACTAAGCCAATAGTAGAGTCAATTATATTCAATCCTTTACTCCAGCCTATTGAGAACTCTTTACATTTTAATTCTGACACATAAAATTGTTTATACTACACCTAAATCTTATACTTATGGACAAGATGGTCATCAAGCTATGGAGAAACCTTTCCTCCTCCTCTCTACTCTACTTTCTATTTTTCACTTACCTAAGGAATGATAATCAAATCCAAAAACACCATTGCTACTGGGATGGGCCTGATAAGCTATTGACCTATGGCTAATAAACTTTCTCCTGTACTCAGAATTTCTATGATTCAGAGTTATAGGTTATCTATGAAAGCTTTCTTCTCAAGCTACTATGCTGGCTTCCTTATTCCCAGCCACGTCAGTTCTATCCTTGCCAAATCCTTATCTCAGTCTATCCTCTCTTTCCATTTAACCCCATGGAAATGCATTTGTTAAAAATTGTTTGTCACTCTGAGGTACCACCTCATACTTCTCAGTTTGGCTAAGACGACAGGAAAAGATAATGATAAATGTTGGAGGGGATGTAGGAAAACCAAGATGCTAATACATTGTAGGTGGAGTTGTGAATCGATTCAACCATTCTAGAGAGCAATTTGGAGCTATGCCCAAAGGACTATCAAACTGCATATATATTTTGATTCAGCAGTGTCTTGACTGGGTCTCTATCCCAAAGAGTTCATTAAAAAAGGGAAAAGGACCCACATGTGCAAAAAATGTTTGTAGCAGCCCTTTTTGTAATGGCAAGAACCGGAAACTGAGTGGATGCCCATCAGTTGGAGAATGGCTGAATAAGTTATGGTATATGAATATTACAGAATATTATTGTTCTGTAAAGAAACGATCAACAGAATGATTTCAGAAAAGCCTGGAAAAACATGAACTGATGCTAAGTGAAGTGAGTAGGACAAAAGAACATTGGACAGAGTAACAACAAGAGTATGTGATGATTAATTAATGGATGTAGCTCTTTTCAACAATGAGGTGATTCTGGACAATTCCAATAGACTTGTATTGGAAAGTTATCTGCTTCCAGAGAGAGGACTATGGAGACTGAATGTATATCACAATATAATATTTTCACCTTTGTTGTTGTTGTTGTTGTTTGCGTGTTTTTTTTCCTTTCTCATGTTTATTTTTCTTTTGATCTGATTTTTCTTGTGCAGCATGATGAATATGGAAATATATTTAGAAGAATTGTACGTGTTTAATTTATATTGGATTGATTGTTGTCTAGAGGAGGAGAAAGGGGGAAAGGAAGGGAGAAAAATTTGAAACACAAGGATTTGCAAAAGTGAATGTTGAAAACTATCTTTGCATGTATTTGGAAAAATAAAAAGCTATTATAAAAACCACTTGTCATATTATACTTCTATAGTTTATGTTCCTTTCACCTTCTTGAAATCATGGAAACCTTCTTTTTCATCTGCCACAAAGAAGATAATTTAGTGTCAAGTTATCTTTTCTGATACTAGATGTCCCTTCTTTCATATACCACTCTCTATACTAGGCTAGGAGAAATAGATGTGTTTCTTCCCCTCACTGCCACTTCCAGACCTTCCCCCTACTACTTAAGACTCATTAATCCCTTCATTAGTATATTTCATCCAACTATGCAATCTACCTATCTCAATACTGGTTGTTGTTTAAATTCTTTCAGTCTTGCTGACTCTTGTTGATCTCATTTGGGATTTTTTTGACAAAGATATTAGAGTGGGGTATAATTTCTTTCTCCAGCTCATTTTACAGATGAGGAAACTGAGGCAAAGAGATTAAGTGACTTGTCAAGGATCATACAGCTAGTAAGTGTCTGAGGCCAGATTTGAACCTAGGAAGATGAGTCTTCTAATTTCAGACCCAGCATTCTATTCACTGGGCCACCCAATGGCCCAGATCCTTGTGGTTCTTCTCTTGGCCCTCTCCATCCTTTTTTCAAGGAATTTAATACCTAGGTCATAGTTCATTTACCCTTGCCTTTAAACTTGAAGACTTCTATTTACATGTTGAGGTCCCTTTAAATATTCTTGCTTCCCCATTCCTCAGTTTTCTCAGCTTCAGTGATCTATACCTTCACTCTACCTCATCCACACTCAGGAGTGGTCATACTCTTTATCTCATCATCATTTCTAACAATTTACCTGCCAACTCCATAATTGACATTTATTTCTATTTGACCAACATTCCCTGAATCTCATTTATACATAACCTACCCTCTTTCCTCACTGCAACTTTTAATTATCTACTCCTCCCTGCTTTCCCAAGACCTCATGCCTGCTCTGGCTTCATTTTCCTCCCTTCAAAATCTTGACCCCTTCACTTTTGTTGTTGTTCAATCATGTCCAACTATTCATGATCTTGTGGACCATTGCTGTCTATGGGGTTTTCTTGGCAAGCTTACTGGAGTGGCTGTCATTTCTTTCTCTAGTAGATTAAGGCAAACAGAGGTAAAGAGACTTGTTCAGGCTCACACAGCTACTAAGTGTCTGAAGCCAGGTCTGAGCTCAATGTCTTACTGACACCAGGCCTACAACTCTATTCATGGCACCACTTACTAAAGTAGATCAACTTTACATTGTCCTCTACCCTTAGATTTCTTAGTTCCTGAATTCCTTTTCATATCCTAACTGTTTTGCTCTTCCTAGCAAACAGTTCCTCCAATTCTACTTAGGAAACTTCTGAACTTTGCTGCACAGTCAAATAACCAACTGGATTAACAACAACTAGACTTCATTGTTTCCCAGCAATTTTTACTCTTTCCTAATTGACCGTTTAAAAAAAAGAATACTATATTGTTTATAATTATATAATTTTTCAAGGGTGAATGTTGAAAACTATCTTTTCATGTATTTTGAAAATAAGCTATTATTTTAAAAATAAAATAAAAATAAAAAACAAAATTAAAAAATTAAATTAAATTTAAAATAAAGTCAATCAGCTTATGATGAAAAATGCTCTCCATCTTCAGAGAAAGAACTGCTAAAGTCTTTTTAAAATAGTTTCTTAATTTTCAAAATATATATAAAGATAGTTTTCAGCATTCACCCTTGCAAAACCTTGTGTTCCGAAATTTTCTCCCTCCCTTCCCCCACCCTATCTCCTAGACAGCAAGTAATATAATATATGTTAAATATGTGCAATTCTTCTATACATATTTCCATAATTATCATGCTACACAAGAAAAATCAGATCAAAAAAGAAAAAAAATGAGAAAGCAAACAACAACAAAAAAAGGTAAAAAAAGTATGTTGTGATCCACATTCAGCCCCCATTGCGTTCTTTCTGGATCCCAATGGCTTGCTCCATCACAAGCCTATTGGAATTAGCTGGAATCACCTCATTGTTGATAAGAACAATGTCCATCAGAATTGATCATCACATAATCTTGTTGTTGCTGTGTACAACCTCTCCATTCTACACACTTCACTTAGCATCAGTTCATGAAGTCTCTCCAGGCCTTTCTTGCTTCCTTCCTTCCTTTTTTCTTTTCTCTCTTCCTTTCCTTCCTTCCTCCCTTCCTTACCCTCTTTTCCTTTCTTATGACAAAGAAAAACAATTAGGCACAAAATCCCATAGAGGAACCTTATCTGACAATGTATATGACAGTCTTTCTCGATAGTCTCTTACCTCTCTGTCCAGTAAATATATTTCCTTATCTCTTCTCCAGGAACTTTAATGGTATTTCCATTACTAGAGTTCAACTTCCTTTTAGTGATCTTCATATCAATCAGTTCATATCAATCTTCCCACAGTTCTCTGAAATCTTCATATTCATTTCTTACTACTCATTTTTAAACTACATTTCCATCACATTCACATACCATTAAAAAAAAAAAAAAACACTATCAATCAGTGGGCACTTGTGTTTCCGGTTCTTTTCTATCGAACTGTTATGACTAGTTTGGTTTACATCTGACCTTTTATTTCCTTGAGAAATATTCTTCTTTGCTATCCTTAGGGCATAGTTTTAGATTTGGAATTGCTGGGTCAAATAATAAGATATGACATTGAGCTCATCATTTCTCATTGCATAGTAGTATTCTATCATAATCATACACCACACAACTTGTCAGCTACTCCCCAATTGATGGGCATCCCTGCAATTTCCTTTTCTTTTCTACCACAAAAAGAGTTGCTATAAACATTTTAGAATATAGAAGTTCTTTTCTTTTATCACTAATCATCTTTGAAAATGTAGAAATCAATATAATTTCTAGTCATATAAAAATGCTCAAAATCATTATTGATCAGAGAAATGCAAATGGAAATAACTTTGAGATTTCATTTTATGTATATCAGATTGGTGGCATGATTGAAAGAAAAAGTGACAAATGTTGGAGGGGAAGTGGAAAAATCGGGACATTAATTCATTATTGGTGGAATTGTGAACTGATCCAACTATTTTGAAGAGCAATCTGCAATTAAGATCAAAGAGTAAAATCTTGGAAAAACATGGAAGACTTGCATGAAATATGAAAAGTGAAATGATCAAAATCAAGAAAACATTGTATACCATAATAGCAATATTGTTTTAAGGACAATATTGAATGAAAAAACCATTTTTAACTATTATAATTATCCATATTAGCTATAAAGGACATATGAGGAAAAATGTTATCTATATCCAGAGAAAGAACTGATAAATAGACGTTTATATAGAATATTTTTACATATATATATATATATATACACATACACACACATATATATGTATATGCCTATTTGTGTCTAATCATAGCCATCTCTAGAGCAAGGAGGGTAGAGTAAGGAAGGAAAACATGAAACCTATATGATAACTTTATTAGTATGTTTAAAAGAGATAGTACGTTGTACAAAATAGATGTGCAGTTTCATGGGCAGTCATATTTTTAATAATCCTGTTATAGAAATGCTTATTTTATTCCATAAATTAAAAATAAAATAAAAAGGATAATAGAAAAAAGGGAAACGAACAGTAAGATTCAAATTTCCTGCAGAATATGCACAGTTATTCCCTGCTTGGTTCTAGTCAAATAAAGGGAGGCTTGGTGATCTTTCTATAATCTATGAATAACAGAGGATCTGGTATTATGTGATCACAGAGTCTTTTGATCGGCTAAGGAAATGGTAGGAGTGATAACTCAGGAATTACTGATCCAGAGCTGAATTTAAAATATATAGTACAAAATTAAGACAGTTAAGTATTTCTCTTGCTTTTCTGTAATTTTTCTTCTTGACAGAAGGCAAGTAATTTCCATGAGCTAGCTGGTGAGGGAGAGGCAATGGCTGTCTTATCTCCCTCTGATCTACTATGGATTTGTGAACACATATGATCTGTCTTTCTGTGTGATTTTTCTATCCTGTTCTTAAATGAACATGTAATCTGAGAAAGGGATGGCCATGGGACCAATGAGACCGCGAGATCCATCAAAGCCATAAAGAATCCCACCAACAATTGGAGCTGGTAATGTAATGCCGGAGAGACTGAGGCAAGATAGAAATTAGAGAATTATTAATAATTTATTTGAAAGGGAGAGATATACTGAGATCAAATGAATCCATCGTTTGGTCCCAGGGCTGAATGAGGCTATCGTCTCCAAGAATCCAGCAAACAATGTGAGTTCTCAATGACATATATACACATGGCTCAGATACAGGGGGTAGATTGAGGCAGGGGCGGAGTCAGGGTGCTGAGAGCGAGAACAGGACTATGGATCTGGTTCTGACAGGATGGGGGGAGGCATCTTGATAAACTGTTATCTGATATTCTGATAGATTGGGATGGGGAGAGGCATTCTGATATTCTAAAATATAAGATCTTTTATCCTTATCAAATATTCTGATGATTAAGAGGGAGGGGTGGTTTTTCAGGATTGAGCAGAACAATTAGGTCACAATTCAGAGAAACCAAGGCAGGACAATTTAGGGAGACTGAGTCAGGACAATAAAAGAGAACTGTGGCACAACAGTAGTAACAGCAGCTGAGTCAAGTGAGGAGTTAATACAGTAGGCTTGATTCAACCTGGCAATAGACTAAGTTGTTGGCTAAATCCTAACTTCTTTTTTACTTATTTAATAATATTTTATTCTCAACATTTACTTTTGCAAAACCTTGTGTTCCAAATTTTTCCTTCTCTTCTCTCCTCCTTCATCTCCAAGACAGTAAGCAATCCAAAATAGGTTAACCATGTGTAATTCTTCTAAAAATATTTCCATATTTGTTATTTGCTCAAGAATAATTAGATCAAATCCAATAAAAAAAAAAAAACATGAAAAAGAGAAAAAAATTAAGCAAACAACAAGAAAAGTTGAAAAGACTATACTTCAATCCATATTCAATAAGATCTAACTTCTTAAACTGTGGGTTTCATATAGGGTCTCATAACTGTATATGGGGGTCACAAAATTATTATTTATTATTGGTAAATTATTTGCATACCTATTTTATGTATCTATATACCTGAGGTCATATAAATATTTCTCAGGCAAAAAAGGGTAACAAATGAAACAAGTTTAAGAAACCCTGGTAAGATATCTCAGCCTTCAAGGGGCCAGTCCAGAAGAGCAAAGGAGTGACCCTCAAAGTGAGAAAAAAAACTTGAATCACAAGGTACCTTTGGACTTTCAAGTCCAATCTCTCCAGACCAAGTGTATGCAGAAGGGAGAGTGAACTCTTGGTTTGGGGAACATTTTGTAACTTGTAAGCTTGCTCTGCCTTTTCAGTAAATATTTTGGAAAAGCTTATCAATGTGTTTCACTTTCTTTGATTTTTTTTTAAATTCAAGTCTTTCTTGTACAAAATGACTAATACAGAAATATTTTATGTGACTTCACATATATAAGCTATATCTGATTGCTTAGTGTCTCAGAGAATATAGAGAAAGGGATAGAATTTGGAACTCAAAACTTTTTCAAAAATGTTTAAAAATTTCTTTAACATGTAAATGGAGAAAAATAAAGTGTTACATATATATATTTAAAAGATAATGGATGTCAATTCATCTCTTTTCCAATGTGTTTTTTTAGAAAAGTTTACAATAAATTTTACATGTTACTTTCAAAACTGTCTTGTTTGATTATTTGCTTGCCTATTTTTTCTTCATTTGTGCCTTTTTCCTCATTCTTTAATCTCATTTAAAGAGATAGGACTAATAGAGGCCTCACTGGGTCAGAGGATATGCATAGTTTAACAGCTTTGGGGACTTCAAATTGCTTTTCAGAACAATTCATAGCTGTATCAACAATGCATCATTGTGCCTGTTTTCCTACAATACCTCCAACATTTGTCATTTTATAAACTTTGCAAATCTAAAGGGTGCAAATGTTAAAATTTCTTTAATCTGAATTTTTCTAATTAATAGTCATTTGGTGTATTTTTTCCACAGGGCTATTGATAGTTTGAATTTTTTCCTTTGAAAACTATTTTTTCATGTACTTTGACATTGAATTGAGGAATGACTTTTTTTCTTATAAATTTGAATCAGATCCCTAATTTTGTGAGAAATGAGATCTTTATCAAAGAAGTCTACTGCAAAGACTTTTTTTTTTCATCAGTTAAATCCCTCTGATATCTTTGTGCAAGACCCCAGTAGCTTATAGCATAACAAAGCACACAAGGCATCTTAGGGAAATATAGAGACGCAGAGGAGTGTCCAGCAACAACAACAATAGCTAACATATAAAGCAACATTAAAATTAAAAGTTTTTGCATAAAAAAATCAAAGCAACCAAAATTTAAAAAGCAGAAAACTGGGGGAAAAAAAGTATTTTTATGGCAGATTTCTCTGATAAAGGTCTCATTTCTCTGATCCAAATTTATAAAAATAAGAGTCCTTCCCCAATTGATAAGTGATCAAAGGATATGTATAGGCAATTTCAGAAGAAGAAATAAAAGCTATCAGTAATCATATAAAATGCTCTAAATCATGAACAGAGAAATGTAAATTAAAGAATTGTGGAATATCAGCTCACAGTTATCAGATAGGTTAAGATGACAGAAAAGGAAAATGACATATGCTAAAGGGGATGTGGAAAAAACAGATACATTAATGCATTGTTGCTAGAACTGTGAACTCATCCAACTCTTCTGGAAAGCAATTTGGAACTAGACCCAAAGAACTATAGAATCATATATATTCTTTAACCTAACAATACTATTACTCGTTCCAAAGAAATCAAATAAAAAGGAAAAGATCATATTAGCTTTTTTGGTGAGAGCAAAGAATTGAAAACTGAAGAGATCCCTATCAATTGGAAAATGACTGAACAAAGTTATGGTATTTATGATGAAATACCCTGGTGCTGTATGAAATGATAAAGTGGATAGTTTCAGAAAAACTTAGGAGGAGGTATATGAATTGATAAAGAGTAAATTGAGCAGAACCAGGAGAATACAGTAATAACAATATTGTAATGATTGTCATTAGTAAAAGACTTAGATACTCTGATTAATCCCCTTTCCCTCTTCTCTTTGTCTGCATGTCTCTTTTTCTCTATCTGCTTGTCTCTTTCTCTCTGTCTTTCTGTCTCTTCTGTCTCTTCTTCCTCTCTCTCTCTCTCTCTCTCTCCTCTCTCTCTCTCTCTCTCTTCCTCTCTCTCTCTCTCTCTCTCTCTCTCTCTCTCTCTCTCTCTCTCTCTCTCTCTCTCTCTCTCTCTCTCTCTTTCCCTCCCTCTTTCCCACTCTCTCTTTCATCTTCTTCAGGCTAAACAAGATACATTCCTTAAGCTGGTATATCCATATGACACAGTTTCCAGTCCAATCACCATCTTGATTGTCCTCTGCATGTCTTGCTCCTTATTAACATGCTCCCCTAGAACATGCTGCACAGAACTGCACATAGTACTCAGACATGGGCTGAATATGTTCAGAGTGCTACAGGATTACCACCTCCTTTGTACTGGAGTCTACATTTCTATAAAAACAAGCAAGAGTTAAATTAGCTTTGATTGTTATGTCATAGGGTTACCCTCCATAGAAGCTGCCATGGCTCTTCAATTCTGTACTTATGAAACTGATGATTTAAGGACTTTGCATTTCTCTCTCATCGATTTCATCCTAATAAACTGAGGCTACTGTTGCAGGTTATTGAGATATCATTACATCTTGGTCAGGTCATCCGATGTATTACTTATCTTACACCTGACAAAATCCCTTGTACTCAATAAATATGTTGGATATATGTACTACAATTAATTGAATTTAGAACCAATTATCTAACTGGTTAACTGGGTCCATGCTAATTTTCAGAGTTGTCTTTAGTACAGTGTGTAAGAATCTGTCCCAGTCCAGGTGCTAAGATTTTTGTCAGTGGTTTAGATGGAGGCAAAAATGGCATGCTTATCAATTTTTAGATGACACAAAGTTAAAAGACATAGCTGATGTACTGGATGACAGGCCCCAAGAAAATCTCAACAGGCTAGTCTGAATGTTGTGCTGAATCTAACAAGATAAAATTTAATAGAAGTAAAAGAAAAATCACAGAATCTCAGAGTTAGAAGGGATCTCAGATACTATCTATTTAAACTCATAATGAAAAAAAATTTATTCTAAAATGAGACACACTGAAGAGAGTACAACCAGGAAAGCAACATGCATAATGAGTATAGTAATGTAATAACAACACTAATTAATTACAGTGACCAGTCTTAGTGTTGAAGAATAGATGATGAAACCCACTTCTCTTACTTTCAATAGAGAGAGTGGGGAACTATGGGTGTGGAATGCTGTATATGATGTCAGACTTTGTCAGCCAGTTTTGCTTAACTATTTTTCATTTCTACAAGGGAGGGTTTGGTGTGTAGTGGGGGGAAGGGTGGGGAGAGGCTGATTTCTCAGGAAATGACTATTGTGTGAAAACAAATGACAAAAGGAACACTTTTTAAAAAATCATGGTATATTGAATGGCTAAGATAATTATTTGAGGGTCATACCACTCTTGAAACTATAATAACCTGGTAAACAAAGAAGATTATATTTTAATGATATAGTTCTTTACTATATGAGTTGGATAAGGTAAGTTGTTTGACCTTAGTAAGAGTTCCTGGATTCAAATGTGACTTTTGATACTACCTGTCACAACAACCTTCCTGAGTTTCAAGTTTCTTCATCTTTAAATGAGGGACTTAGACTTTATAGCCTCTGAGGTCCCTTCCTGCTCTGCACCGATGATCCTATGGTCTTGCATAGAACTAGTTCATTAAAGTAAGATCTTGTTGCCTCAGTTGTTGTAACCCATAGCTAATTACTTTAGTCATTTGATATTTCATTTTGTTTACAAGTACAATATTATTGATACTGGCAGAATGTCTTTTGTCTAATAGTGGGACACATTGTTGTGTCATTTCAATCATATCCAACGCCCCCATTTGGGATTTTCTTGGCAAAAATACTGGACTGGTTTGCTATTTTCTTTTCCATCTCATTTTACAAATGAGGAAACAGCAGTAAGTGACTTGTCCAGGGTCTAAGGTGAGCTAATTAGTTAATAGGAACTAATAAGTGTCTGAGGCCAAATTGGGACTCAAAAAGATGAGTCTTCTTGATTTCTGGCCCTGCATCCACTGAGTCACCCAGCTGCCCCTAATAGTGGAATATAACCTTTAAAAAAAAAAAAGATCTGCAGAGATCTTAAACATTGGGAAACTAAATTGCCATTTCCTATCCATATAGTTGTGATCTTCCGCATTGTAATCTAAGTTTCTTGTGAGTAATGATTATTTCATTCTTTGTTTTTGTAACTCCAGTACCTAGAACAGTATCTGGAATGTTGTAGATGTTTAATAAAAGCTTGTGACTGATGAACAGCTGGTCTTTGATTGCAAATTTTAAAGAAATTTAGATCTAAGAAAGATGATCATTTTGAATATTTTAAAATGTGAACATGAATGGCCTTTAACCACTGGCTTTTGTTTTGTTTTGTTTTTTGGAAAATTCACTTGCATTGGTGAACTTAATTAAGCATGTTTAATTGGGTCACTAGTATTATTAGTAAGACAAAAATCGTTGAGTTAAGATGTGATGTGTGATTTATGCAATGTTTTCTCTCTTCAGACAGTGTGATATAGTGGTTGCAAAGAATGTGGGTTTGAATCTCAATTTTGCTACTATTTGCCACTTTGTAAACAAATAAAACTTACTATCTCTGAACCTTAAGTTCTTCATCTGTAAAATGAATGGATTGGATTGGATGATTTCTAAATTTGTCTGGCTCTAAAGCTATGCTCCTATTATTCTATAATTTGGTGTTTATTCTAAATCACACCATAGATGTCATGTTTAGAGAATCTCTGAAAAAAAAAAGAGTTCAGTAAGACACGAGTATATGAAAGATATGGAGGAGAAAGTGCAACAAAAAGGTTCTAGATGATTTCAGGGGGAGGAGTGTTGGCATTCATATAGTATAGCCTAAAGTAGGGCAGGTTGAGGCAACCTATGACTGTTGATAAAAGTTTTTTTTGGCTTTTATGGCTTTTATGGCTATGTACATTATAGGAGATAAGCTTCAAAGCACTTATTTTCTTGGTGGAGAAAGAAGACAATTTGACATAACAGGACCACTAAACATCAACTGAATGAAGTCAGTAAGCAATTTAGGAGAACCCAGTAAGGTTGAGATAATCAGGGAAGGTTTACTGGAGGAAGTGGGAATTTAGGAAGTCTAATATTTTGTAAGTAATAAGTGGTGGGGTGAGGAGGTGAGTATTCCCACCCACAGACGAACAAATACAGTTTGTTTAAGAGATGAGAACACTATGTTAACTAGTGTGGAGGGTTATAAGAATAGTAAGTAGCTAATAAGGTTGGAGATTTTGGATCCAGATTATAGAGTGTATTGGGTTCTAGGATAGGGACTTTATTCGGAAGGAACTGAGGAGCCACTGAAGATTTTTGAGCTGCTGTGAAAAATGAAACTGTTTTAGAAAGATCTGTCTGTTGATTTTGAGTTTAAAAAGCAGAGGCTGGGAGGTGGGAGACTGGAAGCAAGGAGGCCATTTAAGAAATAGTAAAAATTAAAATAATGGAAATGGTAATGATATAGTAAGAATAGAAGAGAAAAAGATGGATTCATTTGAGAAACAGGAAAGAGCCTGAAGGAAGAATCAATAGGATATGTTGATCAATTGGATGAAGGAGACCAGAAATTATTTGCTTTCTCAGTGATCTTAGTCAAGTCACCTTCCCTGTGCCTCAGTTTCCTCATCTAGAAAATGAAGTACTTGAATTGAATGGCTTCTGAGTTCCCTCTCAGCTCTAAAATCTTTGAGACTATAGAAAAGATGAGTCAGAGATGAGTCTGAGATTTTGAGCCTTAGTGACTGGGAATGATTATACTATTGACAGAAAAGGGGATTTTCATGGGGAGGGACTAGTTTTTGTGGGAAAGACGAGCTATATGGTTGTAGACACACAGCTTGAGGTAATGATAAAACTAGTAAATGTACCAAGTCCTCGATCCAAACCATTATTTCACTGTAGTCTTGATCCTAAGCCTACATTTCCAGTTCTACATTGGAATCTGAATGGAGATAACCTTGCTCTAGCACTGGAAATCTCTAGCAAGGATACCCAAAGATCTGAGCAGCAGAAAGTTCTGAAAACCTAGTTTTGGATTCCTGATTGGGGAGTAGAACTGGACTGGGTCAGGGACCCCCTCATATTAAGTCTGTCCCCATGTTTCCTCCCTCCATTTGACTACCCCTCCTCACATACCACTTTTATTTCAGATTACTAGACTAACCGATACTCAAAGCCAACCAGTCTATCTCCAATAAGCATTTATTAATTTTTAAGTGTTTATAATGCACAAGTCATTGTTCTAAGTAGGATACAAAGGAAAGCAAAACTGGATAAGGTCCTGGGTCACTAGGTGGCTTGGCAGAGAAAGCTGATAAGACTACTCCCTGAGGCAAGCAGGGAAGAACACTGATGGGGTTCAACTCAACCTTACAGTAGCACTCCTGTGGAGGTCTTGAGTAAACCCACTTTATTGTATCCAATCAGAAAGCCAAGTGATGTCAAACCCCCAAAGTTTGGGGGGGTCATGGCCTACACCATTTTTGCTGAATCCCTCTGCCTTGTGGTGTCTTTCTTCCCACCTCCTCTCCCAAGCTTTGTGGTGTCTTTCTCCTTTTTATGACAAATTAATTCTTTTAGGGTTATAGGTTCAGGAGTTAGCTCAATTAGCATATTCTGCCTTCATGGTATATTCCCTTTCTCCTGGTTAATTGTGAGTTCTACTAGGGAACTTGTCTTTTCTATTGTTAATTCTTAAAATCACTTTCTTTGCTACAAATCTATTTCATATTTACCACTTCTGGTGCCTATTTTGCCTCTTCATTTTATCTGTAATCTTTTCTCATAAGTAAAGCTACCTTTTGGCAAAAAGAAAAGCCATTGTGAATTTATCACATGACTGAACAACATCTGGTGCCTACAACAATTTCATAATTTGCTGCGAATTGCCTACATTAAATCTCATCAAAACTTTCCCAACTCTCAAGGATTTCATATTCTAATTGGAGAGACAAATGTAAAAAAAAAAAATCTTACTTGCAGAATATTCATAGTTTAAATGGGAGGTCATCTCTAAGGAAAGATACTAGCGGGAGGGTGTTGGGGAATTGGGTAGGATCTAGGAAAGACTTTTTATAGAAGGTGGGACTTGTGCTGAATCTTAAAGTTTCTAGAGTCCAGAGATAGGAAGTTTGGGGGGGTGGGGGAGAGGAGAAGGAGTAATAGCAAGAAGTTAGTTATCCCTATGTGGAGGAAAACAAAGAATAAGAAGACTAGCAAATTAGGAATTAGGTTGTGAAGGGTTTTAAGAATCAAACAGAGAATTTTATATTTGATCCTGGAGGTAAGAGGGAGCCAGTGGAATTTATTGCCCCAAAGGAGTGGTTTGGTTAGCTATAATCACTTTGATAGCTGAATGGAAGATGAACTTTTGTGGGAAGATGCTTGAGGCAACAAGACCACCTAAAAGACTTGCCCTTCTGTGTTGGGCTTAGAAGCTAAAAGGATGGAAAATAACATGAACAGAGTCACGCAGCTATGGTATGTGACCCTCCATACCCCTTTTGCTTCCTTTGAAAATGGGCACAATGATGCCAACTTCCCCAAAGGGATAATATTGTGGGCAACCACTAATAAGGTTATTGGATGCACTCAGATTTCCTTAATGACAACAATAACAAAAACAATAAAAATGATGATGATGATGATGATGATGATGATAGTAGCTAGAATTTATAGACGGCTTCAAGCACTTTGCAAATATTACCTCATTTCACCCTCATGACAAAACTGGGCGATTGGTGCTATTATTATTCCTATTGCACAGATGAAAAAAATTGAGACAGGCCCAGGTTATGTGACTTGCTCATAGTCACAAAGCTAATAATAAGTACCTGAGGCTAGATTTGAATCTTTCTGATTCTCAGTTCAATGCTCCATCTACTGCACCCCCTCCAGGAAAGAACACCTTTTCTATCACTATGGAGTCACTGAAAAGAGAGCAGACTTCTGAGACAAGACTAAATAATCTTACTCAGTATACTTCTTAATAATATATAATAACCAGAAATGAAACCATCTACTTCGTCTGTGCCAAGCCATTAAAATAATTGTTGGGTTTGTCAAACTCTCGAGACCAGGTCTTCCACTTTCCTGGGGCTCCTTCAGTCTCCCCAGGCTTCCATTACCACCAGTCTTCAGAGGCCTCTTTCTCTTACTGAGCTGAGGAGCTGAGCCCTGACTTGAGCTGCCAGTCTTTCTGAATCTTTGTGCAAACAAGTCTGTTAAGCTAAGCTGGCACATATTGTCCCCACTATGAGCAGTCAGGAAGCTTTGAACTCTCTGAGTGGGCTATTTCCTCTGTGGGAGAAAACTGAATGAGGCAGACCCAGGAGCAAAGTTTGTTTACCATATGTGCAGCTTCTGAGAAATATGGTCTGGGATAGTGGGCTCAAAGAACCACAGAACACTAGTATGTCTCTGGGTAATACATCAGAGTCAACGCAGCTTCTCTTGGGGACCTATGAAGTTGACTTTTTTTTGACTCATTGTCCAAGTTGTCCACCTGAAGATGCTCAGCTGGAAGAAATCTCATCTAGTCTAATCCCTTCATTCTACAGATGAGAAAACTGAGGCCCCAGGAGTAAGTGAGATTTGTCCAAGATCTCACACAGGTAGTATCAAAGTGAGATGTGACTCTCAGGTCCTCTGGATCTCAATCTTGGAATCAACTTTCTCATTTTACAGATGAGGAAACTGAGGTTCAAGGAAATGTTACTAGTGATTGTCAGAAATGGAATTTGAACCCAGATTCCAGAACCAGTATTTGTCTTACTGATCCACCCTACTTTGGGGAGGAAAAGTTTACAGCATATAGCATTCCCAGACATTCTCCCATCCAAGTAATCAAAAAGACAAACCCTGCTTAGTCTCTGAAATCATATGAGATCAGATAGATTTGGAGCAGATATATCTTTCAGAAACAAGTTAATTCTCTCATCCGAATAAACCTTTTTTATCAGTGGTGTAGCTAGGGGAGAAGGGAACAAAAGTCTATGTTATGATTAATAAGTTTATCTTAATCTTTATTATGTGTAGCCATTAAATTTTGGCAGAGATTATTCAATTGGCAAGTAACCAGCCAGATAATTCAATTATCTGAATCTGTGTGATAAGAAGTCAAATCAAATCAAGTCAACAAAGATTTATAAAGCACCTATTATGTGCCAGACACTGTGGTAAGGCTTGAGAATAGGAAGAAAAAAAAACAACAAAGTCTCTGCTTTAAAGGAACCCAAAATCTAATGAGGGAGATAAAAATGAAAGTGGCTATGTTGCAAACAAAATAAATACAGAATAAATTTGAGATCTCTAAGGAAAGGTGTTAATTAGCTCTAAGGGAAAGTAGAAAAGGCATCTTGTAGAAAGTGGACTTTCAGAGGAAAATGGAAGGAATCCAGGAAAACTAAGAATCAGAGATGAAGACAGAAAAAAATTCCAGGCATGGAGAAAAGCAATAGAACACGGAGTCAAGAAGTGGGATGTTTTGACATCAAAGTCAGTGTTTTAGAATATTTGGAAGTAAGAAAAGTGCAAAAAGGTTAGAAAGGCAAGAATGGATCAGGTTATGAAGGTCTTTAAAAGACAACCAGAGGATTTTTTTTATTTATAATGCTTATAAATAACATTATATATAAAAATATACATATATATTTATAGTATATTACATGGAGATAATAGAGAGCCATTGGAATTTGTTGACTGGGGATAGGGGTAACTTGGTCAGATGTGTGTTTTAAGAAGATCAAATGGATAGCAGCTAGGTGGAGGCTCATTACAAAGTAAGTCACATATTTTTGAGTATTGCTTGGTCAGAGAAATATTAATATAGGGAGGAAGCAAATCTTGAGTTTCCCCAATACTTATTGTGGTACTTTTACTTGTCCTATTACCGCAGATTAACCTGTGAAATTTGGGAAAGATCCCAATTCGCTTTAGGAAATAGTAACCTGGGTAGTGTCAGCCCTACCCAGAATTAGTCAGAGTCTCAGAAGTGATTCATTTGGGTGATATGGAGAATTGGGGAATCCTGGGGCCGCCTACTCTTCCACCTGGCGCCTTGTCTTCTTTCAGAATGGTTAACTTTAGAAAATATATTGAAATTAGATAGTAGGGATAATAATTGACATTTTGATAGTACCTTACGGTTGACATTCTCATTTGAGAATGTAAACTTCTGTATTGAGAAGCAGTAGAGCATCAGAGATAGAAAGCTGGCCTCAAAATCAGAAAAAAAATTGAATTCAAGCAACATCTTTACAAGGTGATTCTGGACAATTCACTTAAGCTCTTAGTGTTTTAGGCCAGAGGTCTCAAACACATATAGAAAGAATCTCTGTCAAGCAGTGCTCAGAAATATCTGATTTCCCATAATATCCATTATATCTTCCACTACATTATTCAAGTGATCTTCCTAAAGCTCAGGTCACACACTCCAGAGCACAGCTATAATCAGATTAAAATATAATTGGGAAATGTCACAAAGTAAATTAAATGCAATAAAACACAGATAAAATTAATATATGATTTTCCAAATCAATATGTGGTCCAGAGAGATTCTGATATATGTGTTTCAGAGATCCCAAGGATTATTCCTCACTATCCCTCTACCATTATTATATCATTATATACTTTATATCCCTATACCATATATTGATGGTATCCCTATACCATCAAAATGACAGGTTTGGTTCCAATGCCTCTCTATTGATGCTTTCATACCCTGACCTAAATGCCAAAAAAAATTCTGTTTCAAGGAGCCCATTATGGACATATTTATATTGTGTTATATATAAGTTATCCTATTAGAAACGTACTCCTGAATTCTCATATTCTTTCAAATTGTCCTATGGCATTCTTTTCATCTCAGAATAATGTGGTGGCTCCTTCCTTCCTCCACAGACTTAGTGGGTTACAGATAAGATCATCTTTTTGGAGACATTGGTGTTGGTAATTCCCTACCTGTATAAGATTCCGGTTTGCTAAATCCTCCTCTGCCTGTCTCATTTTTTCTGCCCAGACGTGTCTCTCTGCAGTTCTGTTGTCAAGGCTTAAATTGACCAAATCTCACAAAATCTCAAATTCAAAGTTCTTTTATCATCATCCTCTCCAAAAATCACAATTTTTAATTAAGTGCCTTATTGACAAGCAGAACTTGAGAAATTTACACTCAGGTGACACTGAGAGATTCTGATTATATATCCCCTACCCCCTCCAATTGTTTTTCCCAGAACCAAATTCTTATTATTTTGAGAACTATGCTCTTTCTGCTAGCACCAGAGCCATAAATAGCACAGAACAACTAGGATTTGTTCCAAAGTGGCTTGCTCCCTCCCTTCAACTTGCCTTCCAGGTGTGGGTCAAGACTATCCTCAGGCCTCCAGCCCTTGAATCCTGGTTCCACAGTATCTAACTCTAAAGGACTTATTTTCTCTCCCACTTCCATGCTGGGGGAAGTATAGACTGGTCTCTTTAAAAGATATCACCTCCTTTTTAAGACTCCTATACCCTCTTTTATGCTGTTGAGCCCCATCTCATACCTCAATGATCTCTCTAGGCAGAGAAAATTCCAGTTTACAGACCTACCTACTACTATTTGACTTTATATAGTTCAGGGCTGAGTGACAAGCTCAGCCTGGTCTTAAAGTCCTAGTAAAAAGGACACTACAACCTCCATTAATGGATAGATTTTCATGGTCACTGTGACTTAGAAAACAATGTTTTCTGTACTTATCTAATTTTCCATCATGAAATCTGCTCTCAGTTCTGATTCCCTCATGGGTTGGTTTCCTCTTTAATAAAAATGAATGAAGACAAAGGATTAAAAAAAAAATTCACATTATCATGCATCCCGCCTAAATCTGTGGCAGCCGCAGCCAGGTTCCACAGCTTGAAAAACTATGGCTTGATCTTGGACTGCAGTCAACACTTTGGCACTCAAGAAATGTTTTTATTGCTTATTAGTAGTAATAATAATAATAATCTTACTCTGAGCCAGAGCAAGTAAAATACTCCCTGAGAGGGAATTGCTCACCTATTAGCTCAGGGCATCAGAGTACAAGTATGGTCAATTAGCTTTTCTAGGAACTAAATAATACTTTAGAACCCCAAAGGAGTTAATTGGGTGGAGTGTATTTCTAGGAAATGTTTTTTCATTCTGGGTCCATACAGGATTAAACTCATAATATGGAGTTTATGTTTATGAATACCTATATATGCATATAAATTTAGCTTTAAACACATGTACCAGCACATGTGTTTCACACATATAAATATAAATATATATGGACAAATATATGTATGCTTATATAATTTTTCTTTGTGTTAAAAATAATATCTTTTTAAAATTTCAGTCAGTTAATTTAATTAATTAGATGAATCAGTTTTAGTTGATTCTACATTTTCATATTGTTTGATTTCTCAATGAGGGGAATGGGGATGGAGGGAGAAAATTTGAATGTTGAAAATTGTTTTTACTTTTTTTCTTTCTAAATATGATTTTTCTTGTGCAGCAAAATAACTATATAAATATGTGTGTGTATTGGATTTAACATATATTTAAACATATTTAACATGTATTGGACTATCTGTCATCTAGGGGAGGGGGTGGGGTAAGGAGTGGGAAATTTGGAACATAAGGTTTTGCAAGGGTCAGTGTTAAAAAATTACCCATCCATATGTTTTGTAAATAAAAAGCTATAATAAAATAAAAAAAGAAAATTGTTTTTGCATGTAATTGGGAAAAAGAAAATACTAAATTATAAAAGAGAATGTATCAATAGTTTTATTTGTTTTTGTGAAAACATGTTCATGGGAATGCACATACAAACATACATATAAACTTGTATTTATTACACACTGACTATGTAGGAACTGTGCTAATTACTTTATAATTATTATCTTATTTGTTTTTCACAAGTATCCTGACAATTAGGTGCTACTAGTATCTCCATTTTACAGATGAGAAAACTGAGTCTGAGAGAGACACACACAGAGAGACAGAAAGACAGAGATAGAAAGGAAGAGGAAGAAGAGGAGGAGGAGGAGGAGGAAGAGGAGGAAAAGAAGAAGAAGAGAACAAGAACAAGAAGCAGAAAGAAGAAGAAGGAAGAAGGAAGAAGAAGAAGAAAGAAGAAGATGACATTACAAATGTCTGAGAAGATATTTTCACTCAGTTCTTCCTGACTTGTGCTCTATCTTCTGGGTCCCCTAGCTGCCATCTGCTACATGGTATATTTATAATACCATTTGCTACCCAGGGAAGATTGTCTATATTGGCAATTAGGAAGAGCATACTGTCGGGGTAGGAAAAGATCTTGGCATAGTAAAGGAATGGTCTTGAATTTCAAAATCTATCTTAGATATTTAAGAATCATATTATTCAGTGAAAGCTACCTCCCCTCAAAGAGTCTCAGTTTCTTTATCTGTAAAATGAGATAATAACAACACTTTCTTACAGAGTGGTAGTGAACATACACAAAGTGAACACTTTGTATATGCAAAGTGCTTCGCAAAGCTAAAAGTGCTATATATATATGTTATCTATTATTATCCTCTCTTAGTGAAGAAGGGCAAGGCTCAAACTGGGATCCAAGGAAAGCACAGACCAAAAGGCCAAATCCTGTCAAAGCAGGAATATCTTTGAAGTACCATAGTTTAAGGGATTGAGACAGTGTAGAAAAGTGGTTATAGAATTGGAGATTGAGGCTGAGAGGTCAACCCTTGAGCATGAGATAAAATAAGGGGAATGTTTGTCTAGGTGCTATTTGCTAACTCTACCTATCTTTCCCATTGTTTTTGTTTAATTTAGTCTTTTAACATTTTTTATGGTAAATGTGTGTATTCCCCTGCCCCACCCTGTGTTGATCTGTTAGTATGATCACAGATTTGAGTCTGCCATTCACCTTCCTAACTCAGCCTGCTAGTATAGGCAAGGGCCTAGAAGATGACTCATGGCCTAAGATATTCCAGCATGTGGCCAGTTGGCTTATGTCAGGGAAGTACTGAGGAGGTGGAAGTCCAATAGTCATAGTCTAGACTGTTACAGTTGATTGGGGTAGGAGGATAGTACCATTTTGTCAGAGGGGGAAATCCCTTCTCCTTTGATTTCAAATGGAGTATTTCTGATAATGCTGGCACTTCCTCAAGAACTTTTCCCAGTGGGCTTTAAGGAAACATTTTGATTGGGGGTCCCTCAGCTTTTTGTGTGTCATGGACTCCTTTGGTAGTCTAGTGAATGAAACCTATGAACCTCTCTTTAGAATAAGCTTTTGAAATGGATAAGATATATATGAAATGATGCAAAGTGAAATAAAAACATTGTATACAGTAATAGCAATATTGTAATGATAATCAACTGTGAAAGACTAAACTTCTCCGATCAAGACAAAGGTCCAAGACAATTCCAAAGGACTCATGATGAAAAATGCTATCTACCTCCAGAGAGAGAACTGATTGAGTGTAGATTGAAGCATACTTCTTTTCATTTTCTTTATATTTCTTGCTTTTAAATGACCAGAAGGATGATTTCAGAAAGGCCTGGAGAGACTTACATTAACTGATGCTGAGTGAAGCGAGCAGGACAAGGAGATCATTATACACAGCAACAATAAGGCAATACGATGATCAATTCTGATGGACGTGGCTCTCTTCAACAATGAGATGATTCGAACCAGTTCCACTTGTTCAGTGATGAAGAGAGCCATCTACACCAGAGAGAGGACTGTGGGAGCCGAGTGTGGTTCACAACATAACATTTCCACTCTTTCTGTTATTGTTTGCTTGTATTTTTGTTTTCTTTCTCAGTTTTTTTTTCTTTCTAGATCTGATATAACAGTATAAAAATGTATACATATATTGGATTTAACATATACTTTAACATATTTAACATGTATAGAACTACCTGCCATCTAGGGGAGGGAGTGGGAGGAAGGAGGGGAAAAGTTGGAACATAAGGTTTTGCAGGGGTCAGTGTTGAAAAATTACCCATGCATATGTTTTGTAAATAAAAGCTATAATAAAAATAAATATATTTCTTGCTTTTTTGTGTTGTTGCTGGTTTTGCAACAAGGCTAATATGGAAATAGTTTTGGCATAACTTCACATGTATAATTGATACCATATCTCCTTCTTATCTTCTTAGTGAAGTGAGGAAGAGAACTTGGAACTCAAAAATTTTTAAATGAATGTTAAAATAAAAACTTTAAAAATGCATAAGATAAAACATACAGAATAATAAAAGAAATATATATTTTTTAAAAGTTGACTCCTCCCCAGGTTAAAAATTAATTTGGATTGACTGATTTCCTTCAGTTTTGATCAGATTTAGAGTTAAATTTCTGCTATATCACCCCAAAACATACTCTCCTTAGTCAAACTTGGTCAAAAAAAAATTAGAAGATTGTTTAAAAGATGTAAATGCCAAAAAGAGGTTTTCTCTCTCTCTAGCATTTAATACCATCCCAGAAATGTTTTCTAGATATGTTGGTCAAAACTTTAATGATATATCCTTTCTTATTGAAACCCAAAACTCCTATTCTAATCTCTGGGATGTTTTTCTTCCCTCTGAGATTACTGAGCTTCCTGTGAGCTAAAATTAAGTCAAGACAACCAACTGCCCTACTCTGCTACTCTTCGTTAACCCCCCTACACTTTTATGATCCCACTATCTGTTGAGAAAATTCTGAATCTGGAATTCTAGTTTTCAAGAAGAAAATGCTCCGTTGAATAGAGAACTTGTCACTCACCAGCATTTAGTAATTACTTACCATGTGCTAGGAACTGCTTGAAGTTCCCTGCTTGAAGTACAGAGAATAAAAACGGAAGACAGGTTCCCTGCCCTGAACTAGTTGACATTGTAATGGGAGAGAGGACATGCCAACTTTAAGGAAAATATATTACACAGTGTAAATAGGATGTCATCTCAGAAAGAGACAGTAGCAGTAGCAGGGCAGATAAGACCTCTTGTAGTAAGTCTCTCGCCTTACTTCTTTGTGGATTGGTAGTCATTTTAGAGTTCCTTGTACATAACGGATGCTTGTTAAATTTCTATGCATTCAAAATAGATTTCACAGAGTCAGAACTAGAAGTGACCTCAGAGCTACTTAAGACCAAAATGTTCATTTTACAGATGAGAAAACTGAGGCCCAGAGAGACTGACTTGCTCAGGGTCACTTAGCTAATAAGTATCTGAGGCAGAATTCAAACTCAACTTCTCTTGATTCCAAGTTCAGCATTCTACATACTACATTATTATTCTGCTCATGGGGCTATTGTTGTTCAGTCATTTCAACCATAAACAATTCTTCATAATCCCATTTCGGATTCTTGACAAAGAAAGTGATTTGCCATTTCTTTCTCCAGCTCATTTTACAGACGAGGAAACCAAGCAAATGAGGTTAGGTGACTTGAGATTAAGTATCTGAGGCTATATTTGACTCTAAATATTCTTGACTCCAGCCACTCTACCTACTGTGCCACTTTACTGCCTCATTTCCCCTATTTCCTCCTTTTTTTTTTTTAAGGATAAGATACATCTAAGTATATATCTCCCTTTGCCTTGGGTCTTCTGCTAACATAAGTTCTCTTCTTAAGAAATATTTTCTAATCAAGCCATTCTCCAATTGATAAATGGTCAAAGGATATGAACAGACAATTTTTAAATGATGAAATTGAAACTATTTCCATTCATATGAAAGAGTATTCCAAATCACTATTGATCAGAGAAATGCAAATTAAGACAACTCTGAGATACCACTACACACCTGTCAGATTGGCTAAGATGACTGGAAAAAATAATGATGAATGTTGGAGGGGATGCAGGAAAACTGGGACACTGATGCATTGTTGGTGGAGTTGTGAATGAATCCAACCATTCTGGAGAGCAATCTGGAATTATGCCCAAAAAATTATCAAACTGTGCAGCAGTTTGATCCAGCAGTGTTACTATTGGGCTTATATCCCAAAGAGATCTTAAAGAAGGGAAAGGGACCCACATGTGCAAAAGTGTTTGTGGCAGCCCTGTTTGTAGTGGCTAGAAACTGGATACCCATCAATTGAAAAATGGTTGGGTAAATTGTGGTATATGAATGTTATGGAATATTATTGTTCTGTAAGAAATGACCAGCAGGATGAATACAGAGAGGCTTGGAGAGATTTACATGAACTGATGCTAAGTGAAATGAGCAGAACCAGGAGATCATTATATACTTCAATAACGATACTATATAAGAATGTATTCTGATGGAAGTGGATTTCTTTGACAAAGAGACGATTTAATTCAGTTCCAATTGATCAATGATGGACAGAAGCAGCTACACCCAAAGAAAGAACACTGGGAAATGAATGCAAACAGTTTGCGTTTTTGTTTTTCTTCCCAGATTATTTTTACCTTCTGAATCCAATTCTTCCTGTGCAACAAGAGAACTGTTCGGTTCTGCACACATATATTGTATCTAGGATATACTGTGACATATTTAACATGTATAGGACTGCTTGCCATCTGGGGGAGGGGGTGGAGGGAGGGAGGGGAAAAGTCGGAACAGAAGTGAGTGCAAGGGATAATGTTATAAAAAATTACCCAGGCATATGTTCTGTCAATAAAAAGTTATAATTATTTAAAAAAATAAATATTTTCTAGTCCTTCAGCATTTCATTCCCCAGACAAGCATGACACTGTAAAGGAAGGATGGCTTCTTCTCCCTTTTATTTCAGAAACCTCATGAATGTTCAATTGTATGTTAAGTAGCCCTGCTAAGTAAGTATAACAAAGGTCTGAGAAAACATGATTTGTGACACACATAGAAGTCACAGTGTCTTATCCTTTGATTATCAGCCAGAGAGTCCTTGGAAGCAGGAACCAAAGTGACAACATAGTCCCCGTTGACACATCATCAAGAGCTAGAGTAGAGTTTCTGTGAAACCAGAATGAACTGAATTTCTTGCCAGCTGATATGAAATCTTAATTGATCCTAAAATCACCATTTGAGAAATGAAAAGGATATCTAATCCAATCCTCTTCCTCTAGAGGAACTGATTCTCTCAAGAAGTTAAGCGATTTGTCCAAAGTCACACAGACAGGAAATGATCATCATTCAAAGGTCTAAAGCTTGAAGGAAACTTAAACCCAACATTTTCTGATCTTTTAGCATTTTTATCCCCAGGCAGGCATGATGTTGAAAAGGAAGAATGGCTTCTACTTTCCATAGAACCCAATCCACTGATTTTACAGATGAGGAAACTGAGGAACAGGATGGTTAAAGATTAAAGGATTTGTCCAATGTTGCACAGGAATTACCAGAGCCTAGATTTTGACCTCAGATCCCCTAACTCCAAGTCCAGTACTTTTTCCATTATATCATACTGACTTGTTGCCCAAAATGAATTTGGGCAGAATAAATGATTATTAAAAAAGGTTTTAATAAGCACTTGGATTTTTTTTCATCTGCTACCAAACTAAATAAATGAAAAACTAGATAACTTTCAGTGGGAGCTAGACTTGTTTTTTTTTTTTCTTCTATCATTCAAAGCAATGGAAAAAAAAAAAAAACTTGGAAATAAAAGACAAGAATTAGAATTCTGGCTCTACCACTTATTTACCTCTACAACCTTGGGTAAACTCTTTATTTGCCTCAGTTTCCCCCACTATAAAATGATAGTTGGACTAGATGGTTTCCAAGGTTTCTTCTAGTTCTCAATTCTCTCATTCCATCATCCTTTCTTTATTCCTCATATTCGACCACTTCCTCTTAGTCTAACTTCTGTTCCTTTTCCTCTTTAAGTTCATCCTCTGCCTCCTTTTTGTTTTTAGCCATCACAAACCTAATTTTAAAGTATCATATTGTAAGAAGGCAGCTGAAAATTCTGGCTTTGTCGGTCCAGAGATCTTAAAAAGACACTATTAAAAATTAAAAGATTGTGGAATTTGTGATAGAGCATATGTTGATTTCCTTCTCATCTGAGATGGCAATGAGCTTTTGATCCCTGAAATGTTTTAAACTGTATTTGTACTGAGTTATTTAAAGCCCTTGGGGAAGAAGGAATTGGGGAGTATTGAAGAGGGGAATAAGGAAGGAAAGAGAATGGCTTGGTTGAATCTCCCCTCACTCTTCATCTTATGCCCTACCCTACTCCACCCTATTCCCTTGGCTCAGCTGAGTCAACCATTCAGTATCAACCCCCTGACACCTACTTGGAATATAATCATTATCACTTCCCCCTCATCAGCCCAACACAGTCAATTCCATGGCCTGAAGAGGGAAAGGAAAAGAGAGGGAAAGTGATAAGAAATGTAAGAGAAATAAGTATATGATCCCAGATAAAAACATATATTAGCTCTGTTCCCCACATAAATAACAATAAAACAACATTAAAAAAAAAAAAAACACAGCAAGCACCCCAGCTTAGTGGAGCTCAGTTTCCAGCAGGTCACACCACCATAGTTGAATACAATGTTAGTATTATCACAATACCTCAGTGAAAAAATGTTTCAGACTAGTCCAGAAATCATTGTGAAATAGGAAATTTAACTTTGGGAACTCTCTCATCTTTATTTTTCCCCATTTCCTTCAACTCTGACTCTTGAGAATAGAAATCAAATCAATAATCTCATTCCTAGAAAGTACATGTCCATCATTTATTTTCCTCCAATTCCCATTCCCTCTAACTTCCCTGTTCTGAGCATTTACCCCTCCCTTTGCTCCCTATTCTTTGTATATGTTGTTTTCCTGTATTAGATTTTGGGCTTCATAAGGCCCATAGTTGTCTTGAAGGTTTGTTTGAATTTGTCTCTCTAGTTCCAGCACATGTCAAGGGCTTAATATAGTCTTTTTTCATCCCTTTCTCCATTCAACAATATAGGCTGATGTTGAAATTTCAAGGATTATAGTTGGAGATGTTTTCTAAGTATGTGTGTCCCAGAGTGGAGGAGGAAAAGGTTGAATAGAGGAATTGTTATTATAGGGGAAAATGCCAGTAGAGCGATGAGACCTCTGATGAAATTATTGTCAATGAGAACTGGAGAGAGAGAGCTCCTCTTGGTACAAAGAGATGAATCACTAACAAAGAAATTCTAAAAATCAGTGCAAGGAAATAGTTTTGGGCACCAAGATAATTTAAGCATGTACTGGTGATAGAGGCACAGGAGGCACAGTGGATAGAGCACCAGGACAGGAGTCAGAAAAACCTGAATTCAAATTAACCTCAAACACTTACTAGCTCATAGCAAGACACAACCTCTATTTGCTTTAGTACCCTGGAGAAGGAAATGGCAAACTAGTCCAGTGTCTTTATCAAGAAAACCTCATGGATAGTAAGGGCCATAGGGCTTACAAAAAGGTGAAAAGACTGAAATGACTGAACGATAACAACAATTGATTACTAAAACAAGCACACGTGTAGAGAAGAAGAGAAAAAGGGACAACCATTCTTAATCAGGATCCAATCAAGTATAGACCAAGGTACAAAGACTTTTTTTAAGAATGCCAGAATTTAAGGGATCTGAGGTAGAAGTGAGAAACTGGTTCTAGTCCCACTACTATCACAATTTACTGTCCTAGAAATAAGGGTTTATAGACCTCAATATTTGTGGTAAGACTTGCAGAAAATTATCATAGAGTTGGAGGAGATTGAGAGGCTGCCTGGTTCAAACTCCCTCATTTTACATGACAAAGAAATTCTGAGAGGTTTAGTGATTCATCCATAAGCACATAGTATCAGAGGCAGAATCTGAATCCAGGTCTTCTTTACTCTGGGTCAAAAAAATCTATCCTCTAAAGCAGTGGTTCTCAAACTTTTGTTTTCAGTATCTTTGTCCTATTAAAAATTATTGAGGATCTCTCCAAAGCATTTTTGTTTTTCTGGATTATATTTATAGACATTTACCATATTGGAAATAAAAACTATTTTTGAATTTGTAGACCCTCTAAAAGGGTTTCAGAGATCCCCAGGATTCTCTAGACCATACTTTGAGAACCACAGCCAGTCTAAAGTAATCTATCCAAATGTAAAAGTGTAAAAAAAAAATACTATGTTTCCCTAGAGAAAGGGGAACTATTAGATCAGCATATTTGATATGTGTTTGGAGGTAAATTCTAAGACATTCTTTTGATTTTGAAATTTGCTCTTAATTTATCTTGTCTTCTTATGATCTAACCTACCCACTGATTATTAGGAAGGAGCAATTCACTGCATAAAAATCCATTCAATGATCATCTGTGATGGATTTGGCACTTTTTAACAATGAGGTGATCCAAGACAATTCCAATAGACTTGTTTTGGAAAGGGCCATCCACATCCAGAGAGAGAACTATGGAGACTGAATGAGGATCAAAGCATAATATTTTTCATTTTTTGTTGTTGTTTGTTTGGTTGTTTTTTTTTTCCTTTTTTTGTTTTTTTTTTTTCCTTTTGATCTGATCTTTCTTGTGCAGCATGATAAATATAAAAATATGTTTGGAAGAATTGCACATGTTTAATCTATATCCAATTGCTTGCTGTCTTGGCGGGGGAGTGAGGGAAGGAGAGAGGGAGAAAAATTTGGAACACAAAGTTTTGCAAAGGTAAATGTTGAAAACTATCTTTGGATATATTTGGAAAAATAAAATACTATTATATTGTTTTTAAAATTCCATCCAAATTCAGTTCATTTTCTCATTTTATAAAATCAGAGTTATAAAATCCATTATGCAAAAGGGTAGGGACTGTTGCACACAGCCCAGACTTTTTCAAGGAAATCATGAACTTTTCTGAGTGTGCAAAATGACCCTGATACCCTGCTGACTTTGGCATTTATCACTTGGCCCTTGGACAGCAAGAAAATAAATAATGTCAGAAATGTAAGCACTTTATCACACATTCATGAGAAGAACTTTTTTGAGATTTCTTAACACTGGAGCAAATTATTGCAGCATATCCAGAGCACATGTCATTTTGTGACATGAAATTTTGATCCTCTGAATACATTAACAGTTGGAAACATGGAAGGTTGTGTTGATGTGTACTACATGCAAACTGAGAGGTCGCAGAACTGAGATACATGGGAAAGTCAGTTTGAGAATTAGGATCCCTGGTTGAGATGCACTAGCTTTGTGGGATGGTGGAGAGAGGCTGGGTTCTGAGTCAAAAAAGACCCAAGTTTGGTTTTTGCCTCAGACACTCACTAGCTGTGGGACCTTAGCAATTTACTTCTCTCCACCTCAATTTCCTTCTATATAAAACAGGAAAATGATAGCAACTACCTCACGGGGATATTGTGAAAATAAAATGATATAAGCTATGTAGTGTGCTATATAATTATTTTTCATTCCAATGAAGACAGGTCACATGATCTCTGAGTCTCAGTTTAATCATCTGTAAAATGAGAATGATATAGTATTTATCTTGAAGGGTTGGTATGAGGAAATGACTTTGTAAATATGAGTTGTTACTGATATATATATTGCCTACACTCTAAATAGAGGATTCTTTCTGGAAAGCTGAAGTAAAAATTTACTCTTTTCAACACTAAAGTTTGATTTTAACTAATTAGGAGGAAAAGTTTCCCAAGATAGATTAAAGGCAAAACACATATATTACAGAAATAGAAGACAAACTTTTCTGCCCCTTTTTTTGAGTTTATTGAATATAATTTAGCCTTTTCTTGATAACTCAAAATTATTGACCTTAGTGGCAGTTGGACCTGAATTTGAATCTTTTCTCTGAGACTTCTAATTATATAACCATAGACACATTACTAAACTTCTCATTTTTTTTTATTTTTAACTGGAGAGAATGATCCTTGAAATCAATTAGTCAATAATCATTTATTAAGTGACTATCACATGCCTGGCACTTGCTAAACACTAGGGATAAAAAAAGAGACAAATGACAGTCCCTATCCTCAAGGAGCTTACAATCTAAAGAGGGAGACAACATGTAAATAAATATATACAGAGCAAGGAGAGATATAGATATAAATATCTATATCTAAATATGATGTCTAACTTCAAAGGACTGCTGAGAATAAAGTGTTTTGTTAAACTTGAAGTGTTATAGTAACATGAATAAACCAATTATAATTATAATTATATTATAATTATAAACCAATAGTGGTGCTCTGATATAATAAAGAGATCCTCTCAGGGGCTCTTGAGGAACATACAACTCCTACACTTAGTAGTCCCAGATGAATATGCTTTCTAAGTTTTCATATCTGCTTTTTATAATTTTTAACTTTCTGTAGAATTTCTTAAGGCTATCTATGGGTCTGCATCTCCTTCCCCCTCCTGCCCTTTAAAAAAATTTCCTATATGTGATCAAAGACCAGAATGCTAGATTTATTAGGATTAGGAGTGGGCTGGAGTCAGCTCAACTGAAATAGCATATGTATATCTATACCCCGAAAATTGTTCAAAGCAGGGATTGATTCTTTCCTTTGTTTTTTGGTTTAAGAAAGTGATAGAGACAATTTTAAGAATGCAGATTAAAAATAGAAGCATAAGGAGTGTAACTTTTCCCTCCAGAGAATCTGTTGTTAAACATTTACCATCACCTCCCTAATTAGGATTGTTTATAAACTAAAAATCAACAAACTCTGAGTGATAACTTGAAAGATATTGTTATGAGTTAAGTACAAATATATTCCAATTTCAGAAAGGACTGGAGAGGCTTATATGAATTGATGCTAAGTGAAGTGGGCAGAACCGGGAGGTTATTGTATATGGCAACAGCAAGATTATATGATGATCAATTCTGGTGGACATGGTGGCTCTTTTCAACAATGAAATGATTCAAGCCAGTTCTTATGATAAAGAGAGCCATCTACACCTAAAGAGAGGACTGTGGAAACTGAGTGTGGATCACAACATAGTATTTTCACTCTTAAAAAAGACAAAACAAAACATATTCCAACTTTCCAGACTCTTGTTGGGCTTATTTCCTTGTGTCTTGTGCTCCTGAAAGGAGCAGTTGCTGGATATTCACCTTCTAGAAAGATGAGGTTATGCTGTAAGTTATCTTGAGGAAATGAATAAATTTTTTGGTAATTTATCACATTTTCCTATATAAGGAGAGCCAGCCAGGCATAGCAAATTGAGAATCATTCTAAGAGTCAGGAAGAGCTGGGTTCAAGTCACATCTTTGATACACAATAGCTATGTGACCATTGAAAAGTCCCTTAACTTCTCAATGTTTCACAAAATTCTCTAAGATTATAATTATGAATTAGTGGCCAAATTGAATCAGTTTTTGAGTTTGAATCAATTTGAGAGTTTCCAGAATGAAATTTCCCCACTGAAGAAATCACAGGTCCAGATCAACTCCCATACTTTTTATGATATTCTTTTTTTTAATTAACTATTTTAATTTATGATTCACAAATAAAATTCTCCATACTATATAGACTCCATCCAAGTTGTTCAAAAAACATTGATCATAATCAAAACTATTATAAAAGATAGTGGAAAGAACACTGGATTTAGAATCATAGGACCTGACTTTGAATCCTGGTTCTTCCATTTTACTACTTTTGTGATCCTGGGCAAGTCACTTTACTTCCTCTAGGCCTCAGTTTCTCCCTCTGTAAAATAGGGGTCTGAAGTAGCTAAGTTTTTTTCTTGCTCTAGATGCTATGAATCCAAGAATAAATAATTGACAGTAATTTATATATACAAAACCAAAGTTCACCAAAAAGAATAATTGTTAAGCCTAAAATTCTTGGGTCTGGTCAGATGATAATCAAGTAAGGGAAAATGAGACTAAACCAAGCTTTGAATTGGGAATAAAGAGGAATGAGGATGATCCCTCTACAAAGTCCTTATAGCTATCCCTACCCCAATCTTTATCCTTGCCCCTACCCTTGTCTTTATCCCTATTCCAGGTGGCCTTAACCTATATGTGTCATGGCTTTCTCTGCATGTAGTAGGGGCTTGATAATTAATTGTTGGATTGAATAGGGGCTTGATAATTAGTTGTTGGATTGAATTTAGGAAAGGAAATGGTTTCCAAAAAGTAAATATAGATTTTTTAAAAAAGAAAACCTATTGTCGTACAGAGGAAAGAATACTGGACCTGGAATCAGAGGTCCTGCATTAGAGTTTCTTCTTGAATACCTACCAGCTGTGTAGCTTTGGGGAAGGCTGGGGAAAAAAAGAAATGTATGTGATGTGTTTATTATAGATTTAAAAGGAATAACAAGTTTTACATAATAGATTTGTAGTTTCATGTACAATCTTTATTATACTATATTATAGAAATGCATTTTATTCCATAAATGAAAAATAAAATAAATAAGAATTTTTACAAAATAATATATAATGGAAAATGGAATAGTAATGTTAATTTGACTACCTACCTCACAGAATTGTTGTGAGGAAAAGTGTTTTATAAAACTTAACATGTTCTATTAACTATGAGCTATTGTTATCTTTCTTCCTCCTTTGGAATGATTCTTTAAGGCACACAGGTGTTCCACATGTAGTGGAAGGGATAGAGCATGGAACCTGAAATCTAGAAGACCTGAGTTCAAATCTAGTCCCAGACACTTACTAACAACGTGAGCGATCTAATCCAATCTGATAAACATTTAAGTGTCTATGATGTGCTAGATATGGTGCCTTAGCTCAATAGGAATGCACAATTAATACAAAGAAAGACAATCCTGGTCCTCAGCTGAGCTTTCAATCTAAATGGGGACTTGATAGTGGCTAAGTCACTTAATCTCTATTGCTTCAATTTCCTCAACTATACAATAAGGATAATCATATCACTTCTCCACCCAGAGTTGTTGTGATGCCAAATGAGATAATACATAGTAAGCACTTAATGAATGTAAATTTTCTTCTTTCCTTAACAAATTAAAGAACCCAGGAGTTGCTCAACGAAAGTCAACCCTTCTTTCCCTCTCCCAAGAAAATGAAAGGATCAAGGAAAAGTCTCAATGATAAGCCTGAATCATGAGCTGCTCCAACTACTCTGGGAAATTTTGGCTTTATGAACTCACCATGAGCATCTAGCTGGAGGGTCTTCACTGTAAACAGTCAGACCATAACAATAGCAGGCTCCATTAGGAATTAGGATGTGGATGGTGATCAACTTTTGAGTCATGCTGCCTAGGTAGAGGAAATCCCACTGGTCCAAGGAGGATCCAGATGAGACAAAATTAACTCAGGTGTCTGTGAAAAAGGGTGTGGATAGGGGTGGGGGAGGGCATATGATTCATAGTCATGACTAAGAGGAGCCAGTTCTTGTCATTAGAAACTCCAAAGAGTCTATAGTCCATATTCTTTAGTCATTACTGAAGAGGAAGTATATTTTTAATCAATTGAAAGTAAAACATGTCAGGAATCCAAAGGTGAAACTTTCAGTGGGAATCCCTAGGGCTAGAGATTGAGGTAAATAAAATATATGCAAGCTTTGGAGTCCTATTAGTAAGACGCTGCGTTATGATGTTCTGTGGTTTTTCCAACATAAAACATGTGACCTTAACTTTATCACAAATGGAAGGGGGGCTCTCACTTCACAAATGAACCTGTGGCGTCCAAGAGAATCTTAATTCATGCTTTATTATCTTATCTCATTTTCCATTAAAAAAAAAAAAGAATCCAATTGCCAGCTCTTTTGTGATTGTTTTCCCCCTAAGGATCAAGTCAATTAGTTGGCACTCTATCCACTGGAGTCAGACAGATCTGAGTTCAAATTCATAATCTAATTTTCTATAATCAAATACATAATTTCATTTGGTCCCTATAGCAACTCAATTCAATTCAATCCACAAACATTTACTTCATTCCTATTAGGTACCAGGAGGTAGTCAGGAAGACTGAATTCAAATCAAGCTTTAGATACTTACTAGCTCTGTGACCTTGGGCAAGTCATTTAACCCCAATTGCCTCAGAAAAAGAAAAGAAAAGAAAAGAAAAGAAAATGCTATGGACAAGAGTCCATGGGATCACATAGAGTTGGACAATGAACAAAACAAATGATAAAAATTCCTAGTACTTAGCACAATGCCTAAGACATAGCAGGCCCATAAGTGTTTGTTGATTGACTATTTCCAATCTGAGATCCTACAAAACTTTTTGATGGTTTTGTTAAATCATGTGTACTATTGATAAAATGACAGAAGAGGTTCACTCTTATAAGGAATGGTCATTGGTTAAGGGGAGACTTTGATACTGAACCTGTTGGGTTGGATTTAATCAAGCATGAATGATAATCTATGATTAAAATGATAGGACAACTAGATATGGAGTCAGAGATTCTGGCTTAAGATCTCAACTCTGACAATTACTACCTCTGTAAGCAGAAACAGTCATTTAACTTCCCTGGGTCTCAGTTTTCTTATCTGTAAAATAAAGAAACTGGACTTGAATGGCTTCTGTGATCCTCTTCAATGCAGGCTCTCTTTGCCCCGATGATCTATTAGGCTATTTTGCTTTAAGTTTTTTTTACCTTTTTTTTTTTTTTGGCCTGGTAGTTACTTTTTAAAAAATGTAAATATTATTTTATTTTTCCAATTACATGTAAAGATAGTTTTCAACTTTCATTTTTTATAAGATTTTTGGGTCTAGATTTTTCTCTCTCCTTCCTCTCTCCTTTCCCAAGACGGAAAGCAATCTGATATAGGTTAACAAATGATTACTTTTTTTTTTTTTTGCCACCAATAGTAACCCACTTGAAAACCAAATTATCATGTCTGTACTTAACATTGAAGATATACTATGAACTGTGTTGCTGGGCTCTCCAAATTCCAGGAGGTGATTTCAGGGGGTCTATGAACTTGAATGCCAAAAACTTACATCTTTATTTTTATTTAGTTTCCTTTTAATTGTATGTGTTTTATTCTATGCATTTAAACATTTTCTTCTGAGAAGGGTTCCATGAGTTTCACCTGACTGGATAAGGGGTCAATGATGCAGAAAAAGTTAAGAACCCTTGGTTTAGGTCAAAGAAGACTAAATGTCAGCTAGGCAGATGGTATGTACTAGGATTGTACATTGCATAATTAGTTGCAGGTCTTGGGCCATTAGATGTCCTGCGTGATTTCCTGGTCTTAATAATTATCTGTTCTCTGTGATATTACAGAGTATTTTGTTCTGTAAATCTCTTTTCCCCAGATGTATCTATCATCAAATCCTAACATCTATATGTATATGAGTTTTAACCCTCTACTAGACTACAACCTGTTTGAAGACAGATACTGTGCTTTGTTTAAACCTTCTATCTCCCAGAGTGCCTAAGCAATGTGTTCTGTACTCAGGAGGCATGTTGTAGTTAACATACTTACATTTCTCCAAGCTGTAGAGCAGCATCTTCGAAGTCTCCTGAGTGAAACTTATATGTAACAGCGTCACCAAGAATTTTTAGGTCAGGAAAAATAGTTTGGTTGGTAGCATTTCATTCCTTCTCCCAGTATAATTCCATGCAATATTGCCCCACAGAAGAATCACACATACAGTCACCTAATTTCCATAAAACTGGTCAGAAAGCATGTGTTATTGAGTAGGGGTCAGCAAACTCTGACTGAGGTTATGGCCCTGATGTTACATTTTAAAATGCTTTTTTACTCTACTTAACAAAAGTAAAAATTACTCTTAGTTCTAAAACAGGCTGGATTGGAGTGGGCCCTAGTGGCCAAGCTGAAGTGTGTAGACCAGTCTATATTAACACTGCCCAAGATAAACAAATATATCTACATTGTTGTTTAGTCCATTAGTCTGTCTCTTCTTGACCCCATTTGGGGTTTTCTTGGCAAAGATACTAAAGTGGTTTTGCCATTTCCTTCTCCAGCTCATTTTATACATGATAAAACTGAAATAAATAGGGTTAAGTGACTTGCCTGAGGTCAAACAGCCAGTAAGTATCTGAGATGAAATTTGAACTCAGAGCCTCTGATACAAGTAACTGCTCATTTATATAACTATATACGATATATGCGACTTTCTTCATGAATCACAAATTCTAAACCTGTTCATCCAATCCACATTTATTAATCATGCATTGTAAATTTAAAAAAGACAATAAAAAACCCCAAAACAAAAACAACACTAAAAAAATCACGCATTGTAAGACACTTTACTAGGCACTGAAGATACAGAAACATAAATGAAATAGACCCTGATCCCAAGTGAACTTACATTCTACTGTCCTGGAATTTCATAGAATAATAGGTAGAAATGAAAACAGGATTCTATGTATGGATTTTGAACAAATGAGACCCCAGAAGGAATCTTAGGAGTCAAGTAGAACAATCTATTTACCCTACAAATAAGGAAACTAAGTAATTTCCCTGGGTCATACATTTAGCAACTGACAGGGAATTTGAACTAAGGTCCTGACTCCAAATCAAGTATTTTTTTCTACTCTACCAGTTATTAGTATCAAGTAGGTACTATGAAGGTAGAAATTATGTCTTATCTGCTTCTGCACCTAAGTCAGTAGCACTCTTCTTCCAAATGCTTAATTAGTGTTTGCTTATTTTAGTGATTTGAATATAAGTAACTCCTAGAAGAAGGGTGTGGGCAGCTAGGTGATGCAGTGGTTAGAACACTCGGCTTGGAATCAAGTAGATTCTTCTTACTGAATTCAAATCTGGCCTGAGACACTTAACTAGCTTTGTGACTCTGAACAAGTCACTTAACTCAGTTTCATCATCTGAAAAATGAGCTGGAGAAGAAAATAGCAAACTGTTCCAGTATTTTTGCCAAGAAAACCCAAATGGGTTTACCAAGAGTTGGATACAATTGAACAACAACAATAGAAAAAGAAAGTTGTGATAGTTGTGATATGAAGGAAAAGGTTTGCATCCTGCCTTTGTCACTTACTATCTGTGTGACTTTAGGCAAGTCACTTAATCATGACGGATTCCTACTTCTTCATGTATAAAATGAGGGGACTGCATTCACTGCCCTCTCAGATGCCTTCCATTTCCAAATCTATAATTCTAAGATCCTAATTTTCTTTAAAATACAGAACAATGGACAACAAGAAAATAGGATAATACTCATGAATTCCCTTAGTATACCTAGTATATACTTAGTATAGGTGTGATTTTGTGTGTTATGAAACTAGAAAGGTCAACTAGTTCACTAAATCTCTTACCTTTCAGCCTTCCTTCACAGATGAGAATTGATTTGATTTTTAAAAGACCTTTTGATAAGAAAATTCCACATCCTCTTTTGGTAACTCTTTTTTTTGCAAAATTAGATTTAAGAATTAAGCACGGGATATTGACCTAGTTTTATGGAGGGGAGGAATTGACATTTTCTCCCCATAGACAGCCTAATCAAACATCATCTAAAATCAGATATTGAGACTAATTTTTCCCAAAGTAGAATATTTAAGCATCATTTGTGAGACTATCCTATTGCATCATTCTGAAAGTTAAGTAAACATCTTCCTCACGACCCATACATCACTCTGGGAAATGAATTAAATCTTCTTATTAAAAATTGACTTCATCAATGGCATGACCATTCACAAAATGTCTGAGTTGGCAGACAGACAGAAAGAAATTTCTTAAACTCCACCTGACTCAATACAGTAGTAGATCTGTGACATTAGAATCAAGTTCCTTGAGGGCAAAAATTGTTTAATTTTTTTGTTTGTAGCCTTACTTCAGGTCCCAGAAGAGAACCTGGTACTTAATTTCTTTGTTGTTATTGGGTCATTTCAATCATGTCTGACTCTTTGTGACTCCATAAAGGGTTTTCTTGGCAAAAATACTAGAGTGGTTTGCCCTTTCCTTCTCCAGCTCATTTTGAAGATGAGGAAACTGAGGCAAACTGAGTAAAAGGATTTGCCCATGATTATATAACTAGTAAGTGTCTGAGGCCAGATTTGAGATCTTCCTGACTTTAGGCCTGAATCACCTAGCTGTCCCCAGTAGCTAACAGGAACAAAATAAGTGTTTATTGAATTGAACTCAATTGAATCGAGGTGTTATAAGGATTAAATGAAATTATGTAACTTCAAATTACTTTATAAATTCAGATATTATTTTAAAATATTATAGATTTTTAGAAGGAAGAAGGGGAAGAACAGAAAGGAATGGAAAAGCAATTCTTAAAATGGATTCTAAATGTAATGTAGTTCTGTAACATCTCAGAAAAAAGAGAGACCAAGTTGATGACTTTAATTGTCCCCACACAGCTGTCATCACTGATACATGAAGAGAATGTCCTTTTGTTCATAAACAAGGAGGGTGTTGTTATCATGATGCCTAATGAACACTCATTAGAACCAGGTAGTCTGAAATGCTCCGTCTGATTGGTTGATCTTAAAACAATTATGTCGACATCTGATTGCTTAAAGATATCTTGTTGCTTACTTTCGCAACCTAACACCCCCTTAAAAAAAAAACACACAGTTTGCCCCACAAATGGACTTTTCATTCATTTTAATGAAAAAAATGTCACGTTCCCTGACAAAAGACAGCAGCTTTCCTTTACTTCTGAATCAGAAATTGCTCAGGTCTATTACAAGAGCAGAGATCTAGAACTAAAAAGTATTTTGAAGACATATGATCCAACTTTCTCAGCAGAGGAAACTGAGGCTCAAGGAGAGTAAGGGATATATGTCCAAAGACTTTGGATTTTGGTGTCTTTGGTGGGACTTAAATGGTGGGTCTTAAATGTCATTGGTGGGAATGGAACCTAGATTCTGTTCATCCAGAGGAAATGGATGTTCCTTCCCCTGTAAATCACTGCCTTGAATCTATAAAGGACAGGAATAGTGGTTGAAATAAAGAATTCTGAGCTTTCTTAGTTTCTCTATACACTTCTTCCCTTCCCACTACTTTATATCTATTTTATTTATTTAATACTTATATGTATACCGGTTATCTCCTTCAGTGGAATGTAAGCTTCTTGAGGGTGAGGACTATTTAATTTTCACCTTTGAATCTCTAACACCAAGCACAGTGCTTGATACATAGTAGGTATTTTTTCTTATTGATTGAGAGAATGACTTGATCTTGTCTTTCTTGTTCACCAAAAAATCTAGTTCCTTCCCCAAATATCCAGTTTGGAAGACAAGAAATGATTTTTTTTCCTCAATAGAATTTTATTTTTCTAAGCACATATTTTCAGCATACATTTTCATAAAATTTTGCGTTCCAAATTTTTCTCCTTTCCTCCCTCATATCCCCCTCCCTAAGACAGCAAGCAATCTGATATAGGTTAAATATGTGCTATCCTTTTAGATATATTTCTATATTTGTCATGTTGTACAAGAAAAATCAGACCAAAAGGGGGGGAAGTAAGAAAAAAACAAGCAAACAAACAAAAAGGAAAAGTACTATGCTTCAATCCATATTCAGTCCCCATAATTCTCTGGATATGATTGGCATTTTCTATCCCAAGTCTATTGGAATTACCTTGAATCACCTCACTGTTGTGAAGAGTCAAGTCTATCACAATTGATTATCACATAATCTTGTTATTACTGTATAACTCCTGGTTTTGCTCATTTCACTCAGCATCAGTTCATGTAGATCCTTCCAGGCTTTGCAAAAAAAAAAAATTCTCATCTGCCTACATTGTATTAATCAGGAAAAACGATGAAGATAATTGATCATTGAAATACAAGAATAGAACTTAATTAGATGCAATTAATTTCAGATGCAATTTGGACAGGATCTGGAGGTTGACACCCCTGAGCTTATGAAAAGTGCCCTGGAATGCGTAATAAGTGGTCTACATTTTCAAGTTGTACCTCATCCCAAAGTGATAACACTCTCCATCCTAACAGCGCCACCCTTGGCCTTCTGTGCAACATGCTGAATCACCCTCTGGGGCAGAGTGCTGAATGCTGACTCATCAGTACCACCTCCCAAAGTACTGACCCAGCCCTTGAAGGCTTTCCCTCCAAGCCTGGACCCCACCTTATTTATCTTTGGAAAACTGACTTAAGCACCACTTGGGATGATGGAATGCAAATGGACCACTGTCTACAGGTGGTAAATAAATGCTCAATTTCTTTCCATGTCAACACATTTTAATAAGATCTATTGTCTCATCATGGAATTTAGAGCTAGATTTTAGAAATCAGCTAATTCAGGTAGATGATCTTATATTTCAGATAAGGAAAGTGTAGTATTAACCACAAACTGTGTCAGAACTGGGATTTGGTCTTAGAATCATAGAATTGGAGCCATAGCATTAGGAAGAAATCCTGTTGTTGTTTTTCAGTCACTTTTAGTTATGTCTAATTTTTTATGACCTCATTTGGGATTTTCTGGGCAAAGACCCTGTAATAGTTTCTTATTTTCTTCTCCAACTCATTTTAGGGAAGAAAACTGAAGCAAATAGGATTCTTGCTCAAGGTCAAACAGCTACACATTTCTGAGGTTGGATTTGAATTCAGAAAGATGAGCCTTCTTGATCATAGGCCCATCATTCTATCCACTGGGTGTCTTAGTTGATCCTATTACTTTAGGGATAAGAAAACTGGGGCGGGGAAGGGGATTGACTTTGCCCAAAATATATAAATAATGAGTAGTATAATAATAATTTAAACCCCATTTCTCTGACCCCCAAATCTAGGATTGAATACTGGTTTCCTAATTTTGAGATTAAACTTTTTTTAAAATCTTGTTTTGAGTCTGAATTTGAATTTTGAGTTCTCATATTGTAGAACTCTTTATTCTATAATGTAGGGGAAAAAAATCATAAAAACTAAATGACAAAGGAATTGTGTCTGACAATTTATGCAGCATTCCACATCCATAGTCCACTACTTCCCTATCAGTGAAAGAACAGTGTTTCATCACTGGGCTTCTGAAACCTGGGGAGGTCATTAATTTATTATTATTTTCATTTACCTTATTGTGGTTATTATTTTGTTCTGTTTATTTCACTGTATCAGCTCATGCAAGCCTTCCTATGTTTTCAAAATGTCTTATTATTTCTTAAGACAAATAATATTCTAGTCATAATAATATTAGTGGTCCATGGCTTTACAGTTTGTATAGTACTTACCTATATTCTTATTTGATTCTCGTTAGAAGCCCGTAAAATAAATGATGCTATCCCCATTTCACAGATGAGGAAACTGAAGCTCAGAGAGGTGAAATAGAGGTAAACTCAAAAGGAAACTACTTTCAGGAAGGGAGAACTTGAAAAGGTTTTTTGCAGAAGGTAGGATTTGAGCTAATTCTAGAAGCAAGTGAAAAATCACAGAGAAAAAGAAAGGAGCACATGCTGGAAAAAAAGGGAGGACATTCTGGATACAAAGAATATCTAATATGGAGGTACCAAGTCAGGATATGGAGGATCTTCAACATTATAATAGCTTTCAATTTGTTCAGCCACTCCCCATCTGATGGATATTCACCTGTTTACAATTCTTTCCCATCCCAAAGACTTGTTGCCATGAATATTTTGGCACTTGTGGAACACTACAGAGGTTTTGTCCAATTATGGGATTGTTGTACTTCAGTTTTTGTGTGCTCTTTCCCCTACATTAAAATATCTTCTTTGATTATACCCAATATGTGGTTTTGTGATGTTTCTGCCTCTCTGTTGCTCTTTTAAAAAAATACCTATTGTTGCTTTTCTTTTAATTTGGAAACATGATTGCTATTTCTTGGAATGGGTAACAAGAAAATCAGGACATTGTGATATATTGTAGATATACAGATATGAAAAGTAATATATTATATATAATATCCATTGTCAAATAAATGGAGATAGATGCATAGAAAGACTAGTTAGATGCAAAACAATCTTCAGTAGAGATTCAGACCCCTATTGTGGTGATATCAGCATAGAATTTTTTAGAGCTGGTCTTTCGAAATCATCTAATCCAATTAAATGTTATTATATAAGGAAATTGAGGTGATATCACAAGTTGCATCAGAGCCGGGTTTGAGTATGACTTAGAATTATAGACTTAGAGCTATAGAATTAGGAAGAGACTCTAGAGATCTTGACAAGAGATTCATGCCCCTGAAGATCAGTGTGCATTGCAGGAAATTGTTTTCCATTCTAGATAATAATATCGGTTTTCATACTTCCAGTTTTAGCTCAGGGAACCAGAAACTAAGCATCATAAACTCACCAATTCCTAACAAGTAACCATGGTTGAAAGGTAAAGCAAGGTTAATCTGTTATATGTGTAATGACAATTACACATAAAATAACCCCAATAACAATAGCACATTAAAATTGTGCTTGAAGGTTTGCAAAGCACCTTCTTCACAAAAGGTCAATCAAGAAGGTAGGGAAAATATTTTTATTCCCATTTTACTGATGAGGAAACAGGAACTCAGAAAGTTTAAGTAATCTTCCTGGATCATATAGCTAGCTAATTAGATGTCAGAGTCCAACACTAATCAGTGTTAGCAGCAAAAAAGAACAATTACTAAATTGAGTATGTTGTAAAGGGTATTCTTATTCAAGTGTGGGGGTTATTAGATGGTCTCTATTTCCCTTCTAATACTGAGATTCTATTATCCCATAAATAATTATTTTCTTATTTAATTTTCTCTTGAAAAGAAAATTGGTAAAAGAGCAAGGTTCTATTTTGCTGCTATAAATGTAATGATTGCATTTCCAGGGAGAAAAATCAGGTCACCTAGCAAGCAGGTGGCTAAGTGGACAGAGTCAGGAAGTCAGGAATACTAATCTTCCTAAATTTAAATCTGGCCTCAGACACTTAACTTGCTGTGTGATCCTGGGCAAATCACTTTATCTTGTTTGCCTCAGTTTCCTTATCTGTAAAATGAGCTGGAGAAGGAAATGGCAAACCAGTCCAGTATTCTTGTCAAGAAAACCCCATTTGGGATCACAAAGAATCAGACACAACCAAAAAACAACCCAGCAATAACCACAACAGCTTTTCTACTATCTACTTTCTTGCTGTACCTGATAGGTCTGTAGGAGCTATAGAAATGAATCATTTATGCCCTTTTCCTACTAATGGATGATGGAACCTAGTGACAGTTGGAATATACTATTTTCGTTTGGTTGATCTTATTGGATTGAAAGTATTGGAGATAAAGAGAAAAATCTGCTTGGATGATTTAATCCAAGTAATAGTATAACTAGTCCAGAATCATTCACTCTATGGATTCTGTATATTAAATATTTTTTTGGAAGAAATAAATAACACCAAAGCACCTAGATGGTGGATAGTAGACTTAGAAATGGGGAGATTGACACTTATTAGCTGGGCAAGTCACTTAACCTATTTGTCTTAGTTTTCTGTAATATGGGGATAATAATAATCGTGTTTACCTCTAAAGATTATTGTGAGGATCAAATGTGATAGTGTTGGTAAAGTGGTAAAGGGGGTTAAATATAAATGTTAGCCACTCCTATTTATCAAGTTGACATTCAGTGGGCTGGAATTGTCTTTTGTTATTAGGTTAAAGAAAGCAATGCACCCCTAATCCATTGAGGCAGAAAGAAGTAAGCACCTTTCTGAAGGAATTTCCTGGATTAAAGACTTTCTGCCATCCCAGCTTGAGCCTTCTGAAGGTATTTTTAATAGAAATTTATAAGACTTCTCTGGGTATTTTTGTTTGATTTTGTTTGTTTTTAACCAAAAAAAGAAAAAAGAAAAAGTAATGAAGTTCTTGCTTTTGGGGTTTGTTGTGGTATACAGGACAAAATGAACTAAAAAATCCCTACACACTACATAATACAATGGATATTTGTATCAGCAACTCCTTAAAAATTAGGCCAGTCCTTTCAACAATGAGGTGACTCAAGAAAATTCCAATAGACTTGTGGTGAAAGTGTCAGATGTATCTAGAGAGAGAATCATAGAGACTGAATGTAGATCAAAGCATAGTATTTTCATCTTTGTTGTTGTTGTTTGCTTGCTTGGGTTTTTTTTTTTTCTTTGTCTGTGTGTGTGTGTGTGTGTGTGTGTGTGTGTGTTTCTCATTTTTTTCCCTTTTGATCAGATTTTTCTTGTGCAGCATGATGAATACAGAAAATATGTTTAGAAGAATTGCATGTTTAACTATATCTGATTTTTGCTATCTTGGGGAGGGGGAAAAGAGAGAGAAAAAAATGGAATACAAAGTTTTGCAAGGGTGAATGTTGAAAACTATCTTTGTATGTGTTTGGAAAAATAAAATATTGTTTTTAAAAAGTTAGGCCAGAGGAGTACAAGATTTTGCAGTTCTTCTCATCCTATATATAAAGTTTTGAATGAAGGCTAAGCTAAAGAATTCTGCATTTGAAGTTTAAGCAATTGGGTCCAAATCTTGGCTTTCCCTTACCTTGTGAACTTGGGCAAATTTTCTGATCTCAGTTTCTTCTCTACAAAATGAAAGGATTGAATGAAATAATTGCTAAGATCTTTCATTTCTAAATTCTTGGTGCAAGCTGCTTCTATTCCCTTCCCATTTTCTTTTTAGCTTCACTATAACAGATTCTTATTCCTTGTTTCTTTTCTTTTTTGGAGGTAATTGAGATTGTGACTTATCCAGGTTTGTACAATTAATGAGTGTTAAGTATCTGAGGTAGGTTTCCCTGACTTCAGGGCTCATGCTCTATCCATTGTGCCTTCTAGCTGCCCCCATTTTCTTTTCTTTTAACATGTTCCTTGACCCCCCTTCCTGATCCATTCACCTTCTAAAGTTGGAGCTTGTTTTGCTTATGACCAATCCTGCACAGAATCTTGCCTCCCTCTTAATCTCTCCTCTTACTACTCCCAGTTTCCTATTTCCTCATTGAGATGGCTGTTTCCCTATCATGTGTGTTTATGTGTGTATACGATGTATTGTGTTTCCCTCTGTGTATGTTTATGTGTTAGTATGTGTAGATTTAACCCAATCCCTGATGGACTGTATATTTTGCTTTTAAGAACCAGTTCAAATGTTCAGAGACTTATTTATCATCAAAGGGTTGGCTACCAGGCCATGAATTTTTTGACTACAGCATTTCATGAAGAACATCTACTAAAGCACAGATGAGCTTGTAATCTGTGTCAGTGAAATGAGTATCCACTTTCATGTCATCACAGATGCTTGTAATATATATATATATATATATATATATATATGTATGTATAATGTTATGGCCCAATATTCCAATGGACTTGTCTTTTGTAATTGCAAACATTCCTTCTAAAAATGAAAATTATAGCCCATCCATATCTGCCCATTTCATGTTTCTCCTGTATGCATCCTCCCCTGAATCATCCATGAGGAAGAGGAGGGAAAGGGTGGATCTAATCAATACACTAAGGGATTTGATAGGATGTGTATCAAAGTAGAACACAGACCCTCTGTTTGGTATCTTTCAATCTTGGTATTTGATCGATCTCCCTTTCTTTCCAGTCATATATCTTGATACTATCTTTTATGTCATTTTCATCATTAATAAGCTCCCACTGTTTATTACACATTCTACTGTTTGTCCCTCCATTGTCCCTTGAATAGCCCACAATTTCCCATAATTTGTAATCATATATCATCACTAGAAAATTATTAGTGTTAAAAATATTGTGTATTTCAGGGCAAAAGCCCCCATTGAGGTAACTTTTTGTTTTTTACTTTCTATTTCTTCTACCATAAGAATGGCTCTTAAATTTAATAGTATAGAGAAAATGGACTTATGACTCATGAATCATGTGTTCATTGCAACCTTATTCATTTACTTTCAGTTTTGGTTATCTCTTGAAGGAAATAACCCAGGGAAGGGGGGATAATCAAGAAAAAAGTGAAGAGAGAAGGAAGTTATCTGGATAAGTATTTTTATTTTGATTCAGACCTGTGATTTCATTGATATAGGGGAACTTTGGGTGTAAAAATTTTTACCAAAACAGAGCAGAAATTTCTCTGCAATATTTGGTCCAGAGTGTAGCTTAGAGGCACTTATCCAAGGTCACAGCCAATAAACACGTCATAATCCAGGAAGGATTTGAACCCTGTTCTTCTTCATTCTGAGGCTAGTCCTTAATCCACCACTGTATGGTGCTTTTCAAGTAGCTGCCTAGTTCAAAACAAAGTATTATTTACGCCTTTAGTTTTCAAATAAATTTCAACTAAACATAATTATTTATACTATCTTCCCTCCCCTTAGCAGTTGTGGAGATGGGGAGACATCACCGAACCTTCTCTTGTAGCAAAGTTTAAATGGAAACAATTCAAATAAGGGGTGTAGCTGACAGTTTAAGCAGCTTCCTGCCCCCATATCTCCCATCTGACTTTTGAGAGTAAGTATAGTATCTGTTCACTAGAGCCATGATAGGCTATTGCAATTTCTAAAAGTCTGCCTTCCTATTAATGTGATTTAAATATGTGTCTGTGTATGTGTACGCTATTATAGATATCATATATGTTTTATTCCTGGTTCTATCTAAATAGATCATTCAAGATAGTTTTTTTTAAAATTTATTTTGTCCACAAAGATGTCAAATGACAGAGAAAAAGAACTGTTGAGATTGCTTGGCATAGTGGATAGACTACCGGGCTTAGAGAAAGGAAGAACTGAGTTTAAATCCTTGTCTCCTCAGTGATGGACACTATTATTTGTGATCTTGAACAAGTCATTTCATTTTTAAAGTCTCAATTGCCTCATTTCAAAAATCTACTAGCACCTACCTCACAGGGTTATTTATTTTGAGGATCATATAAAACAATATTTGCTAAATGATTTTTGCATACTTCAAAATGGCATCTAACTCTGAGCTATTTCACATTTAAAGTTTATTTCAATTAACAAAATCCATTCTCTATTTCTCCATATCTGGTAGGAAGAGGAAGAAAAACAATTTTAACAAACTGGTACAGGAAAACCAGTCAAATTCCTCTACTACTCATGTCTCAAAACTACATGTCTCATTCTGTACTGAATCCATCACCTCTCTGTCAAGAAGTGAGTAGCATGTTTCATCAATGGTCTTCTGGAATCATGATGGTCATCTTATTAATCAGAGTTCTTAAATCCTTCTAAATCATTTGTTTCTAAGAACTCTGAGCAATAAAATGACCACAGTTCTAGAGAATCAGTTATGTATCACACTACTTACCTTCTGATGGAGAAGCAATGGACTCAAGGTATGATATATTTTTTTGGACAAAGCAAAGTGTGAATTAGTTTTGCTTAACTGGGGTTTTGTTTTACTTTTCTATCTTTTCAATGGGGAGGTAAGTGGTAAGAAAAACAATGGATTTTTGTTCATTAGCAAATTAAATTTTCATTCATTTAATTTTAATTTTAAAAATAAAAAAGTTGTCTTTACAATGTTGTTATCGTATAAACTGTTTCCGGTTTTGTGAAGGTATTTTAAATTTCTCATGTGTGTTTTAAAGGGTCTGCAACAAGGCAGATCTGTCCATGTGTTTGATTTCCCTGACTCCTACTGTGACAGGCCCAGAGGAAGGCCGGATCATAACAGTCTGGAAACTCTGTTCCCACTGGGAGAAAATGGGCCCCACTGAAAAACAAGCCAGCCTCACCTGGGGACTTGAAGAATGCCAGTGTCATTTATAGGGTGACACAGTCATGCTATAATTGACCGGACACATTCCAGAGTTCACGGTTGTTGTGTAAGAGCAAGACATCCAGGGGTGGCTGAAGGCACGAGGCAAAACACACCCTAAGTGTGCGGTTGATGCATCGGGAGCCACACCCCGAGGAATGTCTGATTGCTCAAATGTTCCCGGCCCTCTCTCTTCAGCCTGACAATGCCGTGCAGGGGAACAGGCCCAACTGGAGGGTTAACTCTATTTTAGGGGATGACAAATTTATTGAGCTGATTGGGTGAGAGTACTTATTTTTCCTCCTCCCATTGCTCTGTTTTTAAGGATAAGCTTCAGGGAGTATTTGCTCAGGATTGATTTGAATGAGGAAGTGCTTACTAAGGACTAAACAAGACTTTGATTGGGGTCTGAAGAAAATCTGCTAACCCAATTGCCCATTTACTCATCATCTTCTTAAAGACGAAGGAGTCAGAGAGGACATTCCATTGAGAGGGAGGAGGAGACAAGATGGCGGCTGTAAATTATATGTCCCATGGCCTAAGAGGCTTGTAAACAGCTCGGGAGTTGAGTGTTATTTTCATTCCTGACTGGTTTGGTGGTGCAAATAACAACTCCATAAACTACCGAAGCCCAGCTGAAATGTTGATGACATAGATTGACCAAAGTGTTCCAAGACCAGTTTATGAATATTCGGGACTGGGTGAATTTGAACTGCTCTCCATCCAGTAGTAGGGTTAGGTTGGTGCTGAAACTTTGAACAGATAGAAGCTTATATGGAAATTTAATGTTATAGTCTGAACAAAACAAAAGCACTCACTCTGAAGTGACAGTCTTATGGCTGCCCCATTGTAAAACTGCCCAAACCAGACAAGCCATCCTTTTCTAACTGGGCTTCTTTTCCTTTCACTCTGTGGTAGAGTATACATCCTACACAGCCTGGATATATGCTAGGTGATTCCCAAATGAAAACAGGTCAGAGGGTCATGCTTCTTAATAAGAATAACTCCTGTGTATAGTTTAAAGTTCACAAAGTACTGTTTTGTGAAATAGCCCTGTGAGGTAAGGAGTTGAAAGGACTCTAGACTTGGGTTCACACCTGGCCTCTTAAACTTGCTAGCTGCATGACCACAGGCAAAGTCACTCCTTTGAGTCTCCATTTCCTCATCTAGAAGTAATAAATTTAGGAACTAGCCCAATCCTTGCAAAAGAAGAAACTGAGACCTCCAGAAGCTAAGTTAAATTGTCCAAATTCATATGGGTAAGGAAAACAACAGAGTGGGGCTCCCATCTCGGGTTCCAGATTCTGTAAAATCTGAAGAATGATTCCTGGAATTCTTACTGTCTAGGGTAGACAGAAGTCTCAGATATAAATAATGACCATAAAATATTTTTCATACAGAATGCAATCAAAATGTCATTTATCCTCATTATGCTCATTTTACAGATAAGAAAACCTAAGTGAGGATTAGAGAGATGAGATGGCTTGTCTATAATTGCATAAAGCCAGCATTCAAACAATCTACTATGTCCCAGGTGCTGTGGATGCCTACACAAAATGAGGTTTTCTCTCACCCTCAAGGAGCTTATAGTCTATTCAACCTAATTTTCTGGTCTCCATGTCAGGGTTGTTTTCTCAACTTCTGAGACATAATTGATCATGTTGATGTTACTGCTTTTCTTTTAATTAAGTTTCTAACTAGTCCTCCTTCTTAGAATGACCGTGCATTCAGAAAGCTTCTAAAAGCAATCTTGGTAGATTTGGAGCTATGATGTTTGGCTTTTAAAGGCCTTCAAAGTCTGGTTCTAACATTATTCCTCATCTCACATTCTACCATCCAGGCAAATTGTCTTTTTGATATCCCTCACACATGGTATACCCTCTTCCACCATCGTGCTTTTTCTATCTCCCAAGGCTGAATTGCCTTCCCTCCTCACCCCCAATTCCTAAAATTCCCCTATTCTGCTCAAGGCCATTCAAGCTTCATCTAGCTCCAATAGATTGTTTTTTTTTTGTTTGTTTGTTTGTTTGTTTGTTTTAGCTCCAATAGATTGTTAAACTTGTAGTGTGAACGCCTACATCTCAGAAATCAGAAAACATTATAAAGTGGGGCATAATTTATTGCTTTACTCATTGTCTAGGCTTAAGAAAGTGATGGAGAAAATGTCAGTTTGATTATTAAACTTAAAAGTGTGCTAAATGTACATTTATAATTTTTTTAAAAATTGGAGGCAGTCAGGGTTAAATGATTTGCCTAGGGTCACACAGCTAGTACATATCTGACACTGTATTTGAACTCAGCTCCTCTTGATTCTAAGGATAGTGCTCTACCCAATTCACTTCTACCTGGTTTCATATGTACTTTTTTTTTTTTTTTGAGAAAAAGCTGATTGTTAAACATTTACCAGCATACCCCTGTCTCCCTCTCTTCTCACCCAATTCTATCTTGAATTTATTTTACATATATCTGTTTAAGTACATAGCACTCTTATAGAATGTAAGAATTATTTCATTTTTCTCTTTGTAACCTTAGCACATAAGATGGTACCTGACACATGGCAGTTAATTCATTAATGAATGGTACCGAAAGACTAGAAGGTTGGGGGGATACTCGGAGCCCAGGTCAGATTAACAATTTTTTTAAAACTTGAGCCACAAATGCCCATACCTAATAACTTTCCTTCCCTTCAGCTCCCAACACCACTCCTGCCCACCCCAACTTCAGGGTGGAAGGGGACTTTCCCTCTGTAACCACTAGGGTCTATGGTGGTGAACAAATATGACAAAAGGAGCTATGTGGTTTTTTGCTATATTAGAAGCAGAGGGAAAAAAAAAACTCTCAGGTAGCCTATAGAAGGGGAAAAAAAGGTTAGTAGGGGAAGAGGTCTATATAGTTCAGAGAGAGATAGATTGGTCAGTTGGGCCTCTTCTAAGAGCTTGCATTGATCTGTTCCTCCCAAGTCTATCCCACCCCCCCTAAAATCTGGCTTACCTCTTTGGAGAAACCCAAACTGCCACTGGGCCCTGAGTGGAGACCTGGGTCCAAGATAAAAGTCCTTGAAAGGAGATGGGAGGAGATGAGATAATTTAGTATCTCTTCATAATCTTCCTTTCCTGAAAGCTCCCTTTATAGCAAATCCTTTTCAAACTCTCATTTCTTTGTTTTAGGCGAGAACCTAAATTTGAAAGCAGCATTTTCAGGCCAATATTCATTATTTCTAAGCAATCCAGCTTGGTTTTTCTGAGGAGGCCTGGTCTCTTAAGAGCATATAATTCTTCAGGCTACAGATGAACAATAATATATTATGCTATTATGTTAACGTTGGGATTAGGGGTTGAAACAGCTGTAACCTATCTAAAATAGGCCTGAAATGGTGTGCTTTGGGGAATGTAATTTTGGGTCTGGAACCCACATGTAGGTCGGAACCAGAGGACAAAAACCACCAATTTGAGGCAACCAGACTATAAATCTTCTAGCGTTTCTGTGGGTTGCAAAAGCTTTATAACAGGTGGGAATATTGAAAGATTTCAGATGATCTTTGGGGGTGGGGGAAGGGTATCATGCCTATTGTAACTTCATGGTTTATAAAGAGAAAAAGAGAATAAATAACAGCTTGTAGTTCTTAAATTTTATTCTCTGCTTACCAGGCTTACAGATTAATAATAAATAGGAAATATATGTCCTGTATACATGAAAGTTAGATAAACTCTAAAAGCAGTTTATCCAAACTGTGCTTCAGGAGCAATGAGTGTTTTTTAATTGGCCAGAGTTATAGGTAACTAGAGAGATTGAATGCTGAACCTGGAATCAGAAGGACACATCTTCCTGAGTTTAAATCTGTCCTTATACACTTAATAGCTGTATGAGTGTGGGCAAGTCACTTAATGCTGTCTGCCTCAGTTTCCTCATCTGTAAAATGAGTGGACCACTCCAGTATCTTTGCCAAGAAAACCCCAAATGAGGTCAGGGAGACTTGGACACAACTGAACAATAAAAAGTCTATCTGAGGCACAGTAATATATTCTGTGCATAGAATAATAAAACCTCTGCAAACTGCTGCATACTTTGGATTTCTCTATGTCTCAGTTTACCATTTGGGATGGTTACTAAAAATGAATTCTATCCTCCCTCAAAAACCTAATGATGATTTGAGGGCAAGACCCCTGAAGATTGACCACAAACGTTCTGCTTTCATCATAAAGTATCACCTTGTACAGTTGCAGAGCTTGGTGATTGGCCACTTCAGGTGTGTTGCAAAATTTCCCAACAAAAGTTGCATTTGAAATGAACTCAGCTGCAGGTGAGAGAGTGTATGTGTGACTTCAAAGTTAGACAAGTTATAGAAAACAGCATTATAGAGTAAGTTACCCATAGTTCTCTAATACTGTGTGTTCCCTCATCTCTCTGATGAAATGTCTGCAGAACTAGTTAAAAAAGAAAGAATTCTGACAAGGGAAAGGATGTTAACTTTAATGCTCTATAAAATTTTGCAGTTTTGGCAAGTCTGCCTTAAATAAAAACAACATAAATAATTCCTTAGGGTCCTGCCCAAATTCAGCAATAGCACTATTGTCTAATTTGCTATTCTAGCGTTTCCAGAGTCAGGTAGCTTGGATTCTGTTTCCAGTTCCAACACTGACCTGCTGGATGACTTTGGGGATGCTATTTAACTTCTACATAATCTTGATTTGCCCATCTTTAAAATAGCTATATTGTAAGTTGGAGAGAAAAATTCTTCAGGATATCACACCCTAGAATCAAAATGATAGCAAATTCTATCTCATGGCAAGACTAAAACAGAAGTGAAAAGACTAGAGTAGAGGGAAGAATATCTTGCCCTCAAACTTTCTCCACCAGCAACAACAGACCAAACACTTACATTGGCCTTAACAGCACATTCCAGGGGTCTGTTTGGATCTTTGAGGAAAACCTTAGCAATTATCAGCCAGATTCCATTGTAAAATGACGTGATCTTTCAAAGCCAAGCAACAGCTTGTGAACATTTTTATTAGTTCTTTCATTGTATAGGCACCACTAGGTTATCTGCAGATTATCAACAAACTCTTAGATTATCCACTTTGGGAATTGTCTCTGTCAAATATATTCTTTAGTCACCTGGCATGTTTCAAGGCCACCTGCCCCTCCTGAGCCATCCTCATCAGCCAGTGTGCACTTAAAAATAGAGCTCCTTTTAATATTACTATAAATAAAAAGGTAATTAGGAAGGCAAATCTGAACCCCCTAAGGTTCCCATAAAATAATGCTTACTATAATTCTAGCTCACATTTGTAGAGAGCTTTCTGGTTTATAACCCTTTGAGGTATGTAGTACAAATATTGTTAACCTAATAAAATATAAGCTTCTAGAGGGCAGGAGCTATTTCATTTTTGTTTCAATAAAGCTAGTATTTGAAACAGTGTCTAGCACACAGTAGGTGCTCATTAAATGCTTGTTATATTAATGAATGACTTCTTGTTTTCCACAGGAAGAAAGTGAGAAATATTAAATGACTTGCCTCTGATCTCATAGATATAGTAGACATCAGTCAAGTCTCAAATCCTAGATTTTGGAGGTCAATGCTTTCTTCATCATACTATCTCTAAATATAATCTATTCTAAAGTTAAGGGCTAATTGATTTTAGATTATCCATAATACACCATTCTTCTATGGATTCAGAGAAGTGAGAGACAATGATATTGAAGAGCAGAAAGGTCACTGGAGTTTGAAGTCAGGAAAGGCATAGGCTTGAGAATACTGAAGGAATATGGATATAATAGAAAGAGTAGAATTAGAGCCATTATATTACTGTGGCCTTGAATAGGTGACTTCTCATCTCATTTTCATCTGTAAAATGGGAGAACTGAACTAGTCCCTTCCCCCATAAAATTTAATTCACATCATTTCCCTACACATTATAATATGGCCTATTCATTGGCCTTGAGGGTAGGGAATGTTTTACTTTGTCTTTATATCTTGAGGGCTGCTACATAGTAGGTGTTTCTTATTTTGATAATTTGATGACCACTAATAACGTTGTTTCCAGTCCCACATCTATGATCCTATGACTTCTACCTCCAACCCTTACTAATGAATATTTTTAAGCCTTACTTTTTTTATAAGATGGGGAGAATAATATCTATAGTCTTTACTAGACTTGAAGGATATGGTATTTGAAGGTTAGGGAACCATGGGGGAAAACTTTCTCTTGAAATGCTATTCATTCAAAAGCTAACATATCTTATTTTTGCTAAGTCTAGGGGACCCATGGGTTTGGGTCATGGCAGATAGTCCAATTTGGCTCGAAGTTTAGAGCATAGGAAGAAGAGAAGTGTGAGAGAAGAAGATACTAAATCATGAAGGACCTTGGGATGCCAGGGTAGGGTGTATGGCTTTTATTCAAAAAGTAATTCAAATGTTTATAACACTGAGTGTTATGATCAGATAGGTTTATGCACAAGGAAAATTAAGTAGGCAGCTATGAGCTGTGAAAGGAATGGATTAGAATAGAAAAAGAGCAGAGGTTGGAAGACTAATTGAAAGGCCATTACAGTGGTCCAGGTGGGTGGAAGTAAGGAGATATTTATATAACTATGTGATGGATGACAAATAATGCAGAGGTAGCACTAAAAGAAATTTGGTTCTGGATTGGATATGGAGAGAGACATACAAATATACACTCAGAGAGAAACAAAGAGAGAGGAGACAGAGACAGAGACAGAGAGAGAGATAGACATAGAGAGATAGAGACAGACAGAGATAGAGACAGAGAGACAGAGACAGAAACAGAGAGAGAGACAGAGAAAGCAAAAGTTACAGATACAGAAAGATACCAAAATAGGCGAGATAGAGACAGTGTCAGAGAGAGACAGAGAAAGATACACACGTTCACACACACACTCACTCCCTCACTCAGAAAGAAACACCAAGATATTGAATACAAAGTGACTAGGTGAATGATGATACCAAGAACAAATATAATGAAAAGGGAAAGAAAAGTGGTTTTGAGGGAAAAGATAAATTTGCTTTGAGAGATACTGGGTTTAGGTGCTGTTGGAATCTCCTAATCTGTTGAAAATCCAGAATTGCTTTGTTTATGAGAAATATTACCCATGCTCTCATGGTTTGTACAACTCCATATAATCACTTCTCTTCCTGAGTGCTGGGTGGGGGTGGGGGGTAGTGTGCAAAAGGAGGAGAATCATACTGGTAGGACCAGTCTACTTCCCTCAGTGTTCTCAGTACTTCCTCAAACATGCAAAGCAGTGTAGGGAGTTGCTACTACTACTGTCATTTGACTAACTGGTCTGAGACTAAACTTACACTTCAGCTGTCTCCTTTTTAACACTTTTGAGCACAAGTGGTCTACACAGGTAGGGACTACAAAAAATCCAATGATAATGAGAGTGATCCTCCTGTGGAAAATACCAAGTGATGAGAGAGACAGACAGAAAGAGAGAGACAGAGAAAGGCAGAGAGACAGCTACAAAGACAGAGAGACAGAGAGAGAGATGCTGCACAAGAAAACCAGGACCATTCCAAGATGCTTGATATGGCAGCCTTTGGGAGTAAAATAACAAAAATGTTAGCATCTGTTTGGGCCTTTAAGCACTTTGTATATATCACTTCTTTTGATCCTCAGAAGCCTAGTAAAACAGTGATTATTATCTCCCTTTTGTAGATACAATAACTGAGAGAGCCCACTTGTTCATGGTCTCACAAGTACTGAATGTCTAAATCAAGTTTCAAAAATAGGCTTCCTTGACTCTGAGGCAGGTACATATAGGGAGGTACAGTGGGTCTACCTACATGTTAGCATTCCATCCATGATTAAGCACGTATTATGCACTGGGCAGCTAGGTAACAAGTGGAGAGAGTTGAGTTCAAATAAGACCTTAAACATTTAACTTATTAGCTATATTATCCTGGGCAAGTCACTTAACCGTGTTTGTCTGTTTCCTCATCTGTAAAATGAGCTGGAGGAGCAAATGACAAACTAGTATAGTATCTTTGCCAAGAAAACCCCAAATGGGATTATAAAAAGTAGAAAACAATTGAAAATGATTGAACTACAACAAATACACTGACCAACATGTTAGATGGGTGACAGGAAGAAAAAAAAATAGGTCTTTCTCTCTTTCTCTACTCTCTCTTTTTGTATGTGTATGTGTGTTTCTGACTCTGTGAGTGTCTCTCTCTTTCTATCTCTCTCCTCTGTGTCTCTTTGTCTCCATCTCTGTCTCTTTCTCTCTGTCTCTGTCTCTGTCTCCTTCTCTCTCTGTGTGTCTCTCTTTCTCCTTCTCTCTCTCTTTTTCTTTGACTCTCTCTTGCCCTCTCTCTGAAGACATCTCATCCCCTTCCTCGATTTCTCCCATCCTCCTGCTCACTGCACTCTCAGTATGTGTATAATCCTGTACTCTTTCTCCTCGGAAGGAATTTTACCTGAATTGTGCCATCAGCAGGAAGGGAAGATGACAAGAACTGTGTGTTTTTTTAGGGTTCTGAGCAGTAACATGGCCCACATGTCTCTCTGAATGAGGGTAATCACAGTGAAACTCAGCATCAAAGTAGAAAACAGTGGCCGCCCACAGGAATTGTAGCCTGTGCGCCCACCACGCAGTGTAGGTTAGTAGCAGAGCTGCCTCAACTCAGTGGCCCTGAGCTTCCATGAGCTCGTGACTCAGTCATGACTGGAAATGGGATTGCTTTTTCACTCATTGTTTTTAACGGTTTATTCATATAGCAATTTTTCACTTTTCATTTATTTTCACATCTCCTCATGGTCTTCTTTTGCAATACCTTTACCTTACTCTCATTTAAACTCCTTTCTGTTAAATTTTTCTCATTCTCCTTTGTAAACTTCAACCTTTAGATGGTCAAGACCTTTCTCCCTTGGCTAACTGTCACAAACTCCCTTGGTTAGTAACATGTTCTCTTATGTGACTTAATTCTAAACTCATTCTTCTCCTTTCTATACCATTTCTGTCTCTACTCTTTTTCTTTTTATCTTTTCTTTTTTATTTCTCTTTTCTTTCTTAAAGATGAAAGGAACAACACCTGAGTTCTCTTGAAATGTTATTCATTCAAAAGCTAATAGGTCTAACATTTGCTAAAACTAAAAACTAAACAAAAATAAACATCTCCTTCCTCCCATGCAACAGAGAGACAGGAGAATATTGAGGCAGAACATAGAATACTTTCTCATCCAAGAGAACAAACTTTAATAAAAAATATAATTGATTCAAAATCCAACAGAACCTACCTTTGCCACACACACAAAGATGTATATTTTATATCTATATTTGTCTGTCTGTCTATCTAACTATATGCATGTATATATCTACCCCCTCCCTCTGATACAGAATGCATTCTCAGTCAAGGGCAAAAAGATTAATTGATTTTAATTATGGAGAGGCAGCTAGATGGCATAATGCATAGAGGAGTGCACCTGGAGCCAGACTGAGTTCAAATTTAGCCTTAGATACTTAACACTTACTAGTTGTGGTGGTCTGGGAAAATCACTTAATCCTTACTGCCTCACAAAAAAGAAGATTTTAATTAAGCAAAAACCTTGACTTATGGTCTTTGTCACAAGAAAGGTTCAATCTGGAAGTGGCTAAAAAATGACCATGAAATAAATATTTTTTAAAGATAAATAAAATAAAAATTGCTACCCTCTTCTCCCCCAGCAACAGACTGTTTTCCTTGTTACTTTCCTCACATTACTAGTGGAGAAGCAATCTTTGTCCTTTAAGGTGAGCACATTAATTAAGGAGAAGGGTTTCTAGTTTTCAAAATATTATGAGGGTCCCTATACTGTAATTCTCTTTGCCTTGAAAAGTTAAGAGTGGGCCTACCTACATGTGGTTACTCTTTCCTAGAAATTGGTTCTAACTTCTGCTTAACATACTTCTAAGGTAAGAAAACCAAAAGTACTTATAGCGATACAGCTATAATACAGGTCCCCGTGAAAGGCAAGCCAAAGAAAACAAAAAGAAAGAATCATAAAAACATGGAATGTTAGAGATGATGGAAACTCTTAAAGAACATGATCTCATGCCCTTATTTTTATAGGTCTTCAAGGTAGATAAGACCCAGAAAAATTAAAGTGCCTTATCTATAGTCATAAAGATTCTTCATAACAGATCCAGGAGTAGGGTTAGAGAACATTGACTCTTTTCCCAGTATCTTCTCCATGTGAGAAAAAAACTAGAAAATTTGTCAATGGACTCAAATTTTACTTGAGTCTTTTTTTATGTTATGGTCAAGTTGATCATGGAAGGTTAGACTACCATGATAATTCTAATGCAGGGTCGAATGCAGGTCTTTTTTTTTTTTTTTTTTTTCTGTTCTCAGTCCCTTTGTCAGCCTGGGGAAGCCCACGTTATCAGTTTTGAAAAAGTATAAAATAAAATGCATGATATAATATGTTAGTGTATAATTGTCAAAATATTTTTTAAAAAGTTAACAGAGTGGGCCAGCCAGATGGCTTAGTGGAGAGAGCACTGGCCCTGGAGTCAAAAGGATCTGAATTCAAATTTAACTTTAGACACACAGTAGGTGTGTGAATCTGGACAAGTCACTTAACCCCAATTGCCTCACACAAAAAATAATAATACTAAGTTAATAGAACCCAGGCTAAGAATTCCTTTCTTAATACATTTTAGCTGGTTGGAATTTCATCAATCTCTTTTGTAGCAAAGAATGATCCTTCCTTCTTTCTGCTCTTCTGCTCTGTCTCCCATGGGGATGACTCCCAGTCTCCCAGATTCCCACAGGTAAGGGCTATTCCTCTCAAATATGACTTCTTAACATGGTTAGCACTGCGTGGGGAAGCCTCATCTTTCAAGGTCTCCTACAACCAGAAATTCAGACCATTTGTTTCAACAAATTACCAATAAATGTGACAGGGTGGGATCAAGGGATGCTCCCTGATATTCTGACCTGGAATGACTCCCATGGAGCTAGGCTTGAGCACTCTTGCCTTGGGAAAAGAGGCATGCAAATAGATTTTAACAAATGGAGGCAAGGGATGGGGTTGCCCTGATCATGATTATTACATATATATCCAATTAACTCTTGTCTATAAATTAATAAATATACTAGACTACTGGAGACCTATAGAAAGGTAAATGGAATCAACATCCTACACTAAAAATTTTACAAGTTTTTGGTTTCTAGGTTATTTGAAAGATGAACAATTAGAATTAGTCTCAAGCTAGCAATCTTGAAAAGGCATAAAGCTAGCTTGCCCTATGCTGCCAAACAAGGTATTTTGGGCATCTGAATCCTTTTAATGGAACTCCAGAAAAGGCAAAACTTTCTAACTTCAAGGGAAACTTATTTTATTGTGGTATGACCCTCATTCGGTACATGTTTGTGTGTTGTATTTTGGAGGCAATTGGGATTAAGTGACTTGACTGGGGTCATACAGTTAATGTGTCTGAGACTAAATTTGAACTAGAGTCCTTCTAACTCCAGGGTGAGTGCTCTATCCACTGTACCACCTAGCTGCTTCTAATTCTTTTCATTTTAACCAGACTCCCTTCTGCTATGGTTTAATCTCATTTCCTTTGTTTTTGCCCTTATTGACAATCAACGGAGAACAGCTGATTTCCATTTTCCAGTCCTTCTTATACTTGAATGATGTTAATATTCCCAAGAAAAATAATCCCATTATGAAAAATGTAACCTCTTGTTACTTCTATCCACCAATTTTATCCTATCAACTTCTGCAGCCTGTTACCTCTTTGCCACTCCTTCTTTTTCTCTCATTGTCATTGAAAAAACACAGGCATAAATTAGTCATTCATGCCAATGTGCAAATAGTGATTTCAGTGATATGGATATGAACTCCAATGATGGGTACTGTGATCTAACCATAAGTTGTCATGGCCAAAAAATTGTCACTAGCCTACTGGGTGATGAGCTTTACCTAGCTGATGCTCAAGACAGAAGACAATTTGGTCATATGATTGAAGCTTTTCTTGCAGAACCAGCCACAGCTTATGTTCTGTTTGAAAGCCTAGGATTTGGCAACTCTATTAAATATCCTAGACAAAAGTAAGCCTCCTACATCTGAAAGGGGAAGGAGAAATAAAGGTATTTTTGATAATTTGTGGTATTCTGAAAAAGTTAACAATGCAACTCTTTGATTTTGTGGGCTAAAAAATAAAGCAAACATGTCTGACAAAGCAACACTTTGGTTTGAATCATCTTGGGAATGTGTATGGCTTTGCCCTACATTGCATCTATGAAATGATGTTGGATTACGTAGCCTCAGAGATCCTTCCAGTTCTTAGTCCATGAAAATATGACAAGGATTAGAGATGTATGTCATTTTCCAATGGTCAAACTACCTGTATTATTAATGACCTGCTCCTCCCCCTTTTATACTCTTCCAGGGAGCAGGTGACAGTAGCATTTCAGAAAATGAACTCTGGGGCCTTGGGACTTGTAAAGGAATATAAAGAAAAGTTCATCCATCAATAGATGGCAAACTACAAAGGAGCTAGCTGTAGTCATCACCTGCAAAAACCTGACTGTCTTTGAGCAGAATTTGACAAAGAACACAAGAGGATCAAAAAGAAGGACAAAAGTACTAAACTCAATGATTCCAAAATTATGAGACTCCTTTGAGCCAGTCTCTCTTATCATTCATAACCTTATATATTTGTCTTAATTCTCTTATTTCTAGAACTAATCATCCTAGAAACCTGATTTCCCCCCTCCATAGAAACCACTGAAATGTGCCTCTAATGATACTACTTTTTGTTGGATTTTATTATGTTCCTTTAAAGATGGCACCAGAAGAAAAAATATACCTTTAGTGGTGAGGAATTCAGTTACTTATATAAGTTAACAGGACTTAAATTGATTTCATCTTAGAAAAGAACCAGGAATATGCCCAACCAGGATCACCTCCCAGATATTTATCCCCTACACTGGAATATTGAGGATAGTACTTTCATAGTAAGACTTTACTTTGCTAAGAGAGAAAAAGACTGAAAAATAACAATAACACAATGGCGTATCCTCCATCTACTTTTTTAATGACATCAAACCAACCCAACAAACAGCTGTTAAGGTTAGCCCACTGAGACTGGAACTTAGCATATTCATTGTCTTTTCCGATGTTTTATTAAATTTTGTCCAATACCTACAAAGTATCCTCAGGATATAACTTTTTAGGGCAAGTTCATGCTTTGCCAAGAAATGAGACATGATTTATGGTGGTAACTGTTATCCGAAGGGTTGGGGAAATGTTTTGTTGATGTTGATCTTTTTTTTTTTCCTGTGGGGGATTTCAAGTTATTGCAGGAATGGTTCTGCATAACAGAGGGATAGAACATGCACCATTTGGCACATTTATGACAACAGGGCTCTGGTTTTCTTAACTCTACAGTTACATATTGGCAAAATTTCAAATTCTTGGGACAGATGTTTAAGTAAATATAAAGAAGACAGTGAAACACTTTTTAAATACCAGATAGTGAAGGGTCACAATATAAAAAAGATCATAATATTTCCTTCACTTGCAAGTATCACATTAACTTGAAAGCCAGAAGAGTAAAATAGAAAGAGTCCTGTAGTCAGTTAGAGAAGCTGAATTCTAATTCGAATTTTACAATGTATTGCTAAGTGGCATAGTGGATAGCATGCTAAACCTGGGATCAAGAAGAGTCATCTTTCTGTGTTCAAATCTGACCTCAGACGCTTACTAGCTATGTGACCCTAACCTTGTTTGTCTCAGTTTCCTCAACTCTAAAATAAGCTGGAGTAGAAAAAATAAGAGTGGAAATGAGTTCATTAAGAGTCAGCTATGACTGAAAAAAATGATTGAACAACAAAGGAATCCTCAGACTAGTTAGTTTACTTTTCTGGGGCTATTTTCTCAATTACAAAGTGAGAGGATTGGATTCCATGACTTTGAAGGTTCCTTTCAGACCTAAACATAGAATCCTATTGATCCCAAGGTAGGAGGAAATAGCACAAGTTCCCTTTTGGACACAGAAAAGAACAAAATAGCAAGCTTGAAATTAGATTTTTCTTTGGAAGTAAAAATAATACTAGACCACATGATTTCTAAAGGAATAATGGAGTTTTAAGTGGTCTTTTCCCCCAAAAGGGGACCTTTAAAGTCAGACAGTAATAAAGCAACAAGCATTTATTAAGTGCCTATTATGTGCCAAGTATTGAGGATACAAAGAAAGGCAAAACAAAACAAAATTTGCTCTCAAAGACCTCGAAGTCTAAAGGGGAAGACAATAAGCAAATAATTATGTAAAAACAAGATACAGACAGAATAAATTGAAAATAATAGATAGATGGAAAACACTAGAATTGAGATGGAATCAGGAAAGGTGTCTTGTAGAATATGGGATTTTACCTAGGACATAAAGATGTCAGAAAAACAAGGCAGTGGAGATGAGAAGGTAGAATATGCCAGGCATGAGGAACTGCCAGGGAAAATGCTTAGAATCTGGAACTGGAATGTCTGTGAAGAGAAGTAGAGACTGAGCCACTAGATCACAGAGTCTGAGGGTGGGGGTGAGGAACTAAGATGGTATAGTATTATATAATAATAACAATTATTATTATATATACACATATATATGTGCATAAGAAGATGGAAAGGTGGTGAAGGACTTTGAATACCAAATAGAGGATTTTATATTTATATCTGGAGGTGATAAGGAGCCACTGAAGTTTATTGAAAGGCCTTGTGTGCAAGACATGGTCATATTTACATTTTTGGAAGATTAATTTAAAACATCTGAGAGGAGAATGGTAGTGGGAAAAAGGCTTGAGCCAGGAAACCAATCAGCAGGTGATACGGTGTTTTCTTGCACTAAGATGGTAGCAGAGTCAAAGAGAGAATATAAGGGATGTTGAGAAGGTAAAATTTGCAAGTCTTGGCAAGAGATTAGATATAGGAGGGTTTTGAGCCTGGATGACTGGAAGAATGGTGGTATCCTTGAATAATAAAGACATTCACAAGGGAAAAGGGATAGGGGAAAAGATAAGTTCAGTTTTGGACACGTTGAAATTGAGTTGTCAGTGGGACACCTAGTTTGAGATACCTAATAGGCAATTGAGATGCAAGTCTGAAAGTTACGAAAGAGGTTAGAGCTGGATAAATGGGAATCACCAGCAGAGATGATTGAAATCATGGAAGCTGGTTTCAATAGCTAGCATAGAACAAACAACTAGCATAAAAGAGGACACAAAATCAAGATATTTATACACAGGTTTGAAATTAAAAAAAAATTTAAGTTCATAATCCCAAAGATATAATTCACTTTAATTTCTTTTCAGATGTCCACATTCCCTTTGCTCCAATGGAATGTTTGTTTATGAACACCTATGTCTAATTTTTTATATATACATATATGTGATCCAATCCTAAAAAGAGCTTGTATGGTGTCATTTCTAGAAGTCAAAGGCTACCCTCTGTGTCCACACCCCCTAAGGTCCTCTATCCACTATGGTTTTCCTCCCATCTGCTTGTTGAAATTCTTTTAACAGAACACATCTTCCATTCTAAAATTAGAAATGACCTAAAGTGGGGAGAATAAAAAAGTTGACTACCATTCACTAAATAACTGATGACATCAAAGACTTTGAGAATTAGAAGAGTGTTTAGAAATCATTGAATGTAAATAACTTCACAATCAAAGTTCTTTCACTGGAATCAGATTTTGATAGAAGGGGAAAGCCCTGATTATACAAAAGGATGAAAGATCAGGTTTAGAGACAAGACTTTCTTTCCAAAGTCTGTCTACTGCATAACCCAAGGTCAAATATAGAGGTAACAGTTCCAATATTTTGAAATAGTTATAGTACTTCTTTTTTGTGTCAGAAAAAAATGGAAATAAAGTGGATACCCATCAGATTAAGCATCATGATCTATGAATGTAATAGGTTATATAATAAAGTCTTTGAAAAATTCAGAAATATTTGGGAAGATCTTCAGGTATGAGAACAATTTACACTACGGGAATACAAATAATATAAAGTAAAACAGTACTGAAAGTAAAATTCTGATAGCTTGTCAATTCAGAAACTAACCCTGACTAAGTTTTTTGGCTAGAGGTGAAAAGGTGGTAAGATATATATCCCTAATAAGGCATATGTAATCAGACATGATAAATGTGTTTTGCTTGATTGTGGTAAGACAAGAGTTCTATAATGTTGGGAGGACTGGGAAGTGACATAAAAAAAAAATCAATAAAACTAAGTTAGCCCAAAGGCAGCCCTGTGTATATATACAAGAGCACTACTGAGACAGGTAAAAACATGGCAGCAACCAGTAAAGCATGAACATTTATATTTAATTTACATTTTGACAATTGTACATAAATAACAATGTAAACCAGTTTGTAGTAAACATAAGATAGTTTGTTATTCTAGCAAAGTAAAAAGCCGATGAACTTTGGTCAGTTTTTCCTTTGAGAAAAGCAAAACCATTTCTGATTGTTTGCTACATTCACATGTAAGAGACCTAAACAGGGGAGGAACAGGAAAACTATGGACAAGAAAGAGAATTCAAAATTTTTAAAGCTGCAATATAGATATCTTTGAAAAACTTTGAACACTAAAGGCCAAAAAAAGTTGGGAAGGGAAAAGGGGTTGAGGAAAGAAAAGTGTGTCCAGTGTCCAAGTAGTGATACTTTGGTTTAATTTATATTTAACTGTTTTGTTAACCACATTGCTACGTATACAATTTGTCAATCTTGCTATTCCTAGAGGCATATATACACACACATTGTGTATGTGTAATTTGTTCAGCAAATGCTTACATTTACACACTTTCCTGGGTTACCTTAAATTGGGTTTTCTAGGTGTCATATCTATTAGCCATTTCCATCATATAATCTTTTTATTTTCTATAAAATGGTTTGATCAGAAACCTGTTAAGTACTAAGACTATAAAGACAATGTATACACCGAGTGGTAAATAGGTGTGATAATGGGATTTGCTTTTGACACTGGGTGTGACCACATAACTCAGATGTGGCAAAATGAAATAAAAGCTCTATTAGATGGCCCCTGACACTCGATTTATTCTACTCATATCCATTAGTCTTTAGAATATTACCATTATGTAGGAGTGGGATTTTTATCTCTTTTGTCAAGAATTTGGGGTCTTCACTTTTGGACTATATAACCTACAGAAGGGGAGCATAAACATTTACACATTAAGATTCTTTCAAATGCCCAACACATCATCATCCTGGTTTTGAGGTCATCAGGTGTGATGCAAAGTCCTCTGAAAAGATTTGATTTTCATCTTTTATGAAAATTAGGTTTTATTACATGGTTTGGCTCACAATGTGACATATATATAGTGGCATAAATAAACTTATAAATATACACCATTCTTTGCTACACATTGAATGCCAACATGAGATCTTTGGGCTTAGCAAATTGGAAAAAAAATTACACTCTCATGCGCCTGGAGGAGAGAAAAAGTAATTTTTGTGATTGTCTTCATCTGGCCTACCATTCAGTTTGTCAGTGGCACTGGTGCAGAATGGGAGAAATGGTGATGTTCTCTCCCTTCCTTAAATTTTGGAGCCCCATTAGTATGATATTCCCAGAATATGGTTCCATTGCTATTTATATTTTTATATGGATTATATTGTCTCCTTAATTCGATTTTAAGTTCCTTGAAGACATTTTTTTTCCCATTATCTATAGGTTCAGCAGTGAATCTTGCACACCTTACACATAGAATTGACCCAATACTCATGACTCTCCCTATTCTTCCACCCTGCTCCCACCATTCCCTTTCTGGCCCCAGTCTTTCAGAATGATTTTTAAATTATAAGGATAGAGGAAACTTTACAAAAAATAAAGTAATATACACATTCTAAGTTTTCTGTGTACTTGAGTTTTTTCTGTAAAGTAGCAAAGCATTAGATAAAACAGCATTTCCTGCACTACTGGACACACTCAATGAGGTAATTGTTGTTGAATAACTTTGCAATGCCCTTTTCATCTTCAATTAAATTAACCACAAAATGTACAAATGCAAATACTGAGGAAAATCTGAATCCTACAGAAAACAAAACAAAATAGATGTGCTGGAACAGGAATGTTCATCATCCACTTCCACCCAGAGCAAACAAGAAAATAACCCGTTTTTGGTTTTTTTGTTTCTTTGTTTGCTTAGTTTCTCAAAATGTGGCTTGAGCTTTTCTACCCCAAAACTCCTTTCTGGGAAAGCACCATTTTTGTGCAATTCTGACATCTAGAAATTAAAACATACATCATACATACAAAACACCCAAATTACAACCAGAAAAACACGCAAAAACCACTTGTGCTTTTAACAGTGGTTTCAAACATGGCATTTTGTCATCTTCACATTTTAGATTGCTATACCGGGATGGTAAAGTTAAATAAATGGTAGTTTGTGATAGATCTTCAGGGTGACTTTGGGGTTTTGTATTGCTTTTAGGGGGAAAAAAAGCAAAAAATGAAAACAAACTAAACTCATCCAACCGACAACCACCACCCTTGCTCATTGGTATAAAAGTCAGGTTGGCACTATCTTCCTGTCATGTCACCTTTCTGGGTAGAGCAGGTAAGGGAAAAAAAAAAGTTTGGACTACCTACAGAGAGGCAGGTACAGGATTCCTTTCCATATTGCCACTATCCAAATTATTATTGGGTAATTCTGCACATCTACCCCCAAGTTACAACACAATGTTTTTCAGATTAGATGATCTTAAGTATGATTCAACATATCCACCTTTGGCAATACAAAACCTCATTTTCAAAACTTTTAGAGTATGTAGGCATGTTGACTGAAGTAATGTATTTTTGTTTTTCCAATCTTCACTTCACCTTAATTTAGACAGATGTGCAGAAATTATCTACAAAGAATGGCCATAAGACAAAAAAAAAAATAAACATTTATACTCAAATTACAATGATTTTTCCAGTCATTGTAAACATTTTCTAATTATTGCTTTTAAAATGATAAGTTGCATAATAAATTATAAAGTACTATCATTGAAAAATAATTATAGAAAGGAGATTGTCTTAGTAATGGGAAAGGCTATGCAAACATACTTACAAACATATTCAAAACACACAGTCAAATATATATATATATATGTATGTATGTATAATACGTATACATATAATAGTCTTTTTGTCTTTATGCCCTGAGATTACAATAACTTCAAAGTTCCTTCTTTGAATTGGAAGAAAAGTGTGAGGGAACTCATTTGCAACATCAGGAAAGCTTTGCAGCATTGGAATCAAATGTATAAACAATTTGCCACAGGCATCCTGACTTGCCAAGTCATAAATTAAAATTATTTATATATATATGTACATATACATATATAAAATCACTTCTTTCATTTCCTGAAAGTCTTAAGGATCCATTGGTTCAACTGTTTCTTGTTTGACCTTTACAGGTAACAGAGGTAGTGGGTGACTGTGAGGCAACTTCATAAGGGACGGGTCTGACGACTCGTAAAAGTTACATCCTGAGGAGATTAGTCCATTTCCCATGTTCCTTTGCAAAGACATTTTCAGGTTGGCGCCATCCATCTCTCTTCTGAGCAAAGCCAGGATCTCTTTCTCTACCACAGAGGTCATATCAGTACCATCCTCCGTGTCTTCGAGCCGGTCTGCATTGTCACTAATGTCAAACTTTTCTATTTCCTCATTGATTCGGGTTAGGTCCTCCATGGATAGACCAGAAGTAGGATCTAGGGGGCAATAGCCATTTAGGTGAACCTTAAGACTACAGAGGTGGATGTAGCTCTTGTGGCACTGAGTACACTTATGTGGCCTCTCCCGGGTGTGTAGGCGCTTGTGGAGTTTCAGGTGCACAAACTGGGTGAACTTTGCTGGGCACAGTTTACACTGGTATGGTTTCTCTCCAGAGTGAAGTCTCAGGTGAGTCTTAAGATTGCTGGTGCTGCTGAATCGCTTGTGACAAACCTACATCGGGAGGACAGATGGGACAGGAGAAGGGAAAATCAGAAAATTAAAAGCTACAAACGGGAGGAGTTAAGCTCAAAGGCAGCCTGCAACAGCGAGGGAGGTGAGAAGCAACACGAGGGCTATTAAGCAAATAGGGCTATGTGGGTATAACCCATAGGGGGTGGTGGCTTATTTCCTTGTCCCTCTTCCACCCACTGGACACCATGTCTGCCTGTTTGCTTGCAAGATTATGGGACACAGTCGTGGCACACAGCAGCAATCAGTGTTGAAGAGGAGCTACATATTCTGGGTTTAAACTACAGACTCCATTTATTGAGTGTGTTAGGAGCTAGTTGGACAGATTTCCAAGCAGTTCAAAATTTTTCCCCAGGAGGAGTCTACCCACCTGACATTCATGAGGCTTTTCTCCAGTGTGGACCAGGTAGTGTTTCTGTAGGTGGGCGAGCTGAGTAAAACCCTTATTGCAAGTTTGACATTTGAATGGTCGCTCTCCACTATGTACTCTGAGGTGGACCTAAGAACAAAGAAAAAACTATATAGCTTCACTTTTGAACTAAAATCAAGATCATGTTGTTTCTTTGCAATACTGTTGTTATTTTATCAATTGTCCTATTGATTCTGTTAATTTAATTTTACATCAATTTACACAGGCTTTCTGGGTCATCTGTGAAAGTGCTCATTTTTTCTCATTTTGTACGGTACAATAATATTCCACTTCTTCCGTGCACCATACTTTGTTTAGGCATTCCCCAATATGTGTGCAATTCCCTTTAGTTGCCAGTTTGTGCTACTACAAAAAGAACTGCTACAATTATTTTTGTACAATATGAATCCTTTTCATCTTTTCTTTGATGTCTTTGGAGTCTAGGACTTTTGGTGGTATGGCTGAGTCAGAGGGTATGCACAGTTTAACAACTTTTAGGACCACAATATTTTTGAGTCTGTTGGTTAGAAACATCTAAGATACAAATTTCTCAAGAGAACACATGAACTGGCTTATTTTTACTATCCTTAAAAGCAACATTAGTATTGTTGAATCATAATGATAACAGTAGCTCATATGTACACAATGCTACATAATTTATAAATTCCAATCTTCATAACAATTTTATGGGATAGGGAGTAGTACTATTACTATCCCCATTTTGAAAATTTAAAAACCAAGGCATACAAAGGTGAAATGGACTTGACCCAAGATTGCCCAGATATATAGAGTAGATGGCAACACCAAGATAAGACACTTCTGGACATATAACTTTTTTCACACAGTTGTAAAAACATGACCTTTTATAAAAAAAATAGGGACATAAAAACCATATATGTAGGCACATATGGGTGCCTACATATAAATCAATAGTCTGATTTTCAATACCTACCTTCAGATTTGAGAGCTGCCCAAAAGTCTTGGAACAAACATTACACTCGTACTTAATTTTTCCATTCTGTTTCTTCAGTGGATATGGAAGTGTTTTGTAACCAGTCATATTTCTTTTACTTTTAATGAGATTTATGGCTTCTTCACTGCTGTTGGCAGCCAATATTGTTGAGGTAGCTTTAGGTTGTATCATATGTTCAGATGTGTCCCCAGCAGTTGGGGACCCACTCGTTGGACTACATGGCTTGTCTTTCATGCTGGTGGCTGCGCTGGTGATAGAAAAGGCACTATGGGGTGCAGGTACAAGAACATCTCTGGGGTGCTCTGGTTGCAACAATCTCCGGGATCCTTCGGAGGGCAATGAATTTGGAAGAGTAGCCGAGTTGAACATGGGATGAGGCAAGTTACCATAGACTGGATATAACCTTGGGAAGAGATTGAAGTTATTGATGCCATTTATGTTGTTCACAGTACTCAGGCTATTACAGCTCATACCATATGGAGGTAAAAGTAACTTGGGATAATGAGTATTATAAGAAGGGAAGAAAGCTGGAGGAAGATGACTGGGTGGTAGATAGCCAGGGTAAGACCCCAGTCCTTCTGTGCCATAGTGTGTATTCAAGTAAGGGTAAGATTCTCGATGTTCTTGAGAAATGGGAGCCAAAGGTGAAACTGTGTCTCCCAAGCTACCATGAGGGCTGGAGCTTTTCAAGCTTTGGTCTGGGCTGCTTATTGCTGAAGGGCTAGGAGTGGTAGATGATGGGATGGGGGAGTGAGTGATGTAAGTAGGTCTCTCCATCCGATAGGTCAGAGAAGCTTTCAACAAGTCTTCTGCATTGGGAACTCGGATTGGGTAGATAACACGAGGGCATATAGGCCTTTCAGGACTGCAGTTTTTCCTGAAGTCATCCATGTCCTTTTCTGGAGTGATGGGTGAAATGTTAGGATGGAAGAAGCTCTTTGCTTTTGAATGGCTGGAATCAGTTTTCAGAATTTCTTTCACACTATGCTCTCTCTTTGGGACACTTTTGGGACAAAGTTCATTTTTCTCAGTGCTTTGTTGCTTTGGACTGATGTGTGTTTGGGCTGAAATAAAGAAGAATATCGTTACTTGAAGTGATGTGAGAAAATGGCACACCCCTGCCAAAGAGTAGAGAATATCTCTATTTTGAGATCTTGTGTGTGTGTGTGTGTGTGTATGTGTGTGTGTTAAACAGCTTGCTTGAGACAACTGAATCAAAGGAGAGAGGGATGACCCATAAACCAAGGATAAATGATCATGATACTCATTCAGGGGTTTTGGTTATCCCCTCTGTAAGGTTCCAGGCAGACTATCAAAAACTTAACTATATCTCATTTCTTTCCCCTTCAAAATGGGGAAAGAAAGAATACTTATCTACATAAGAGGGTTATTGTTTGGTTTATTTTGTTTCCATTGGTAAAGAACATAGAACATGAAAAGTGCTATTCAAGCAAAAGATCAAACTTGCCAGAACAGATAGCTTCTATTAAAATGGGGTGGAAAAATACCATGAGGTGTCAGAAGCTAATAAAATAGTCATACTGATGTTCACAGTTCACATAAAGGAAATCAGCATGTACCATGAGTTAGATTGGTCAGATTAAAGCTGTTTTGAATAGTATCAGTCATTAATTTTTACCCTCAATTTTAAAAAAAAATTGAATTTTTAATATGAATTTGATTAAACTTAATTATAAATGCCTACGTGTAGGTGAATAGTAAGCTAGAGGAAAAACTCCAGTCAACGTCCTCCTCAAATCACTTGTTCACAATGCAAAAATTTAGCCAGATTTTACCCAGTAAAATTTGGCTCCCAAAAATGTTGTCCCCTGGAATCATAAGGCGTGACAGATTAACCTTTGCCAAACCACAACATGTGCTCCACCAGCCAGTTCAATTACTTATAGTCCCAAAGAAAACATAAGCAGTTCGAATGAAAGCCTTTTTTTTCCCTAAGAGAGAGAGCGTATTCTATACTAGGTAAGCATAGCATTACTTAGTAAATATACTATTTAAGAATATGAACAACAAGGAAGAACAGTTAGAAAATACAAAACTCCTGTGAAGGACAACGTAGACTAAATATAGGTCAAGACAAAGAAAATCAAAGTCATAGGACTCTGTCTCAACTTGTATCAGACCCAAAATATGAGAAAATCTACATCTAGAAATCTCTCATTTGAGCTCTGGATACCTGACAACCCATTGCCAATATTGTACTACCATCCACATAGTAGATTATGATGTGGAAAGAAATAAACTAGAATGTATAAAACAAAGAAAAGAAAATGATCTCTGAGAGCAACAGGGAGATTTGGATGTGCTTCAGTCTAATTTTCCAGAGTGTAAAAGTAGATAGAATTTGATGACAACTGATCGGGCATCATTTTTCAAACAATCTTTCAAAAGGATAAGTTTTCAAAAAAATGTTAACTAAAGAAACATTTGAGAAAATAATTTAAAAATTTATCTGAAGAAAAAAGTCAAGTCATCCATGAAAATCTGGTGGGTGCAGAAATTAATGATATGGAAAACTAGAAACTTTAGTTTCTAAATCAGTACACTACAGGTCACCATGCTTAAGAAAAATTCTCTTCCATCTTAAGAATCCCTCAGAGAATGTTATCTCGGTCAGCTATTATCAGTTGCTTCTTACTGAGCAGGCAGCCCAGAATAAACAGGGAGAAGGACCCTTATCAGGAAAGGTGCTGATCAGTGGGGATTGATAGGAAGCCTGTGGAAGGACAAGGGTTTCTGAAGCCACTAGACCAAAATAAATATCATCTTATCAGACCAATCTCAGTCTTTCAGTGGGGCCCGGGAGGCAGGAAGTTCAAATTGTCACTTTTGTTTTTTAAAGCTAAAATGGTAGAGGAAGAGAGAGACAGCTAACCTGGAAAACTGATAGGGGAGCCTCCTTATTGCTAGGGAAAGGAATTTAACTAAGATGAAGTGGAATGCTAGGTGGGAAAAGTCTTTAGAGAAGGCTACCTCACTTCCCTCTCCCCCCTATTTAATTCAGCTCTCCTCAACCTCCCATTAACAAAATGAAGATACAGATATAATAATCTAATAACTTCACTTGAGAGATCAAATTTAATCACAATGATTTTTTTCACTGATTTCAAAAAGTCTTCTTGATCAATTTCAACATGGAAATAACTAAATCAAGATGTCAGATGAAAGAGTCCATAGTACTTCCAAGTTTTCATGGCATTTACTTTCCTTTTATTTCTTTAATTAATACTGAGTACTTATCATTACTAATAAATTAAAACAAAACTAGTTTCATGACTATCAAGCAGGTGAAAGAAATTATGCTTTATCCATAATCCTTGAAAGAAAATCAGATTCCATAGTGAGTCAATTTCAAACATGAAAAACATAAATGAAACATATTCCTTTGTGAAGAATTATTTTCTGATATTGCTATTCTATGGAGCACATGATGGATGCCTACTAATTACAACAATTTTTCCAAATTGTTTTAGCAAACAATTTAGCAAAATTATTTAGCAAAAAACAATTCAAATAGTTTGCAAACTATTTTAGCCAAAAAAAAAAAAAAGAAGAAAAAAAAAAGAACCCTCACAAAGAATTTTGATAGTTCAGAAATAATATGTAAGACTGGATTAATTTTTTTTTACTATCTTTGGTTTCCAAACCCCAAAGTTACTAATATTTATCACCTTTAGAACTTTAGAAAAGCAGACCTAGAAAAGGTTGCTTCAACTTAGGACAAGAGCCTAATTAGAATGTTCTAAGAGAGTATTTTTTGAGGGGAGAATTTTAAAAAAATGTTGAGTATTTATACATAGTAAATTATTCTTCAGCACCTGCTGAGTAATCAGTAGTTCTGTTATTTCTAATTCTTCCACTCAGTAACAACTTAACATTAAAAAAAAGAATTAAAAAAAAAAAGATGTTTTGTTCTTAAATCTTAAATGGCTGTAGGCGGACAGAGTCATTTCAAGAGTAAAATGCTCCTGAAGGCCTTCAATGGCTTAATTATGCCGATTCACATTTTCAGTCTATAATAAGAGCTTCTAAGGTTAGAAGCAAGAGAACCTAGAAGTTCTACAGAAGGTAAAATAAAGCATGTTTTCAACTGAAACTGAGAAAGCAAACTAACATTTAGAAGTCTATAATTTGGTCATCTGTTTTCTAGATGGATCTATGTCTCTTCTTTTGTGTGTATGCCAAATAACTTCCCTCCAGCAGAGAAAAGAGGAGGGGCATAAATAAATTTACATTCTGATTCACATTTAAAATCATATTCTCTCTTCTAAAAAGGAAAAAAATGTATACAATAACTTAAAATTTAGCTGTTACTTATCAAAGCTCTTTTTTCTGTTATCTCTATTAATTAAACCATTATAATCATTCACTAATATCATACAAGTCCCTCAGTGGGAATCTGGCACAGATTTGTATTGTGCTTTGTAAGTGTGGAAAATGAATACAGCTCACTAGTCTGAGGCATAATCTACTTATTAGGACTGATGAAATAGTGGAAATTTTCCTGATCAACAGTCTCAATCATCAACCACCACACCTAAGACAACTGATTTCACAAGAGGCAATAAGAACCCTCTGCTGAGGGTGACTAGTTGTTACAGTTCAAAAACTACTAAGCAGAATCTACCCTGAAACTTAATGGAAAGTTAGTTACATCTGGAAATGTTATTTTCCCATTGTATGGAAGGACTGAGAGAAAAAGGATCTACTTAAATAAAAGGTCTTATTTGAGAGGCAGTCATGACATTTCTATCAAAATGATGTTTTTTGATACAGGAATCTGGAAATGCTATATATATCTTGCCAATTTTAGGATGCAAGAGAAAATAATTTTAGTTTAGAGGAAGACTTTCTCACTTGGCAAATAGGGAAGAAAAGCACAAGCAAAAGAACCAATGACTCACAAAGAGGCCTAGTGGGCTATTTTTTAAGTCATTAGAACTTCTCTGACTTAAGCAATGATTACAAAGCTCCAGGAATCCTACTGGTATTTCCATCCAAACTATTTGAAATGTACTCACTCTTGCCCATTGAAATAAGAGGATGCTATATTGTATGTGAAATGCTTACAAAGGTTAAATGATTACACAATGGCAAAGAGTAAGAAATTAATTCTGGGTAATTGGTAGAAGAACAAGCAGAGCTAAATTACTCCTCGGGGGTTCGATGTTGAGAACAGAATTATTTCTGAACATTCTATCCTAGCCTACCTGGAAAAAAAAGGACCATGACAAACTGAATCTCACACAAGACCTATCTAAATGAGTGGGTGTATTCTTACAAGTAACATGGAGATGCTTTAAACTTTTGTATTCCAAAGAGCAGCCTAGTTTTATACATTCTCGAGAATTATATTGACACACTCACACTGGTCAGAAATTATACTTCTGAAGCAGTAGATAAGTTAGTAATTCATTTCTAATGAGAATCAGAATTAGCTAGTTGGTGCACATGTCCCAGGGCCAAGAATAAGATTTCATAGGATTATTTAGTGAGAGATGGAATATATGTTAACTTCCTATATTAAATGATGAGGAAACTGAGGGCCAGAAAGGTCACACAGCTAGGAGGGCCAAAGCCAGGATTTTCATCTAGATACATCAATTCCTCCATATGAAAGAAAGCTATACTGTGTTATTTTGTCATTATTTCTCATTTAAAAAAATAAAATTAATACTTAAATCCAAATGACTCAAAGATAGGATCTATCCTTAAAATTAACTGGTTTTGTCTGGTTTAGGGAGCAAAATGACAAATATTTTGCTATTTAAAAATAACAGATTTCTGTGGGTTTTATCAACAACAAAAGATTAGAATTTTCTGACTTATTGTTACAACACCTAAGAATGGACCAAATTACATACATAAATAAGACTTTTTGTAGCTACTACCGGCAGAAGGGGGTCACTGGGTCCAGGCCAGATAATTTTACCTAAATAAAAAAGTGAAAGCCTATAAACCTGACAGAGGAACTGAGAATTTGTTAGATAAAGTGATATGCAGCTACTGTCAAACAAATTAAGAGTTCAGATAATTAGATTTTATCATAAGGAAGGAAGTTAGATATGAAATCTTCAGAACATCTACTTAGAATGGTCTTTCAGGAGACAACTAATTGCTTATTGTTTGTAGAAAAAGCATGGAATATCTTAGAGTATTTATTCTTATGCAATTTCTTGGCAGATGCTAGTTTCATAGTAAGCAATTATATATATATTATATATATATATAAAATGGTATAATAAGATCCATTTCTAAGCAGCACAATTAGGCAACAGTAACTGATTTGTTCAATGGCTTCAAGTCTCTTGGTACTAGCCATATTTTTTTAAAATGCTGCCAATTTTAAATCATTTTTCTCCTACAGTTTTATAAATTCAGATCTCAAAAAGTAATGTTTAATTTTTTAAAAAAACTCTACCTTAATGGGCAAATGGAACTTAAAAAGAAGAGAAGAGAAGAAAAAGAAAGCAATTCCTCTTTTTCTGGTCCAAACTCCCTACCCTGGCACAGCAGCTGATACAGCCATGTAATTAACCACCATATTATCAGATTGTACAGACAGAATAGACATTACTAGCATTCTTTTTTTTTTTTAATTTATAATTGTAATCCACTTACTGAGATTCATCTTCATCAGCTCTCCGGAGGAAGGATAGTGGAGTCTTTCTGCAAAGTCCCGACAATACCACACAAGAAGTTCCTGGTTGGCAGGGATTGGCTTAATAGTGTAGAAATAGATGTTCATTCCATTCTGACACGCAGCCAAATTCTGTTCCTGAACAGAGTGAGCAGGGTTCACATAACGCATCCAGTTGCTTTTTTCCTCATTAAAGCCATCGATGAAGTGGTGAAGCTCCCCATTAGAATAGATCTGGAGGAAAACAGAAGACAAGACCATTGAAAAAAAAATTCCTGAAATGACAGAGGCTTATTTTTATTCTCTTCTTTCGGCACAACACAAGAATGGAGACGGAGGTAAAGAGAATGTATGCTTTCCCTTCTCTCTCTCGAGTTACAAAGTTAAATAAAAAATCAGAGCATTCTAGATTTAGCAGAAATAAGGGAGTTACTAGTGAGAAGTGGCATTTCTCTCTTTACCTTTTTCATTTTGTTCAATTTGTAATGCTGAAGGGGAAAAAAAAAAGACTGAAAAACAGTTTCACGTAAGGAAAAGGCTGGGCTGCTTCTGACTCTGAAAAAACTTCAGAGCGCTCTTAAAAGTGTTAGAATGGCAAATGAGTAATAGACTAACTCCAGTTCTGATTGTGTGCTGACTTTTGAGTCACCTAGGTATAAAAGCAGGCTATGTCAAATGCGAGTCTCAGCTTTTTCTTTCTTCCTTTTTTTCTTCAATTTTTTTACATTTTTATTTAAAGTTTTGAGTTATAAATTCTATCCCTTTCTCCTGGCTCCCTATCAGATATAAGCTCTACATATGCAATTATGTAAAACATTTCCATACTAGTCATTTTTATACAAGATTTGAAAAAAGAGAAAAAAACTGGAAGAAAGGGGAAAATAGCATGAATTCAGACATCAGTTCTTTCTCTGCAAGCAGATAGTATGTTTCACTATTAGTCCTTTGGGATAGTCTTGGATTATTGTACTGTTGAGAATAGCTAAGTCATTCATAGTTCTTCATTGAACAATATCGTTGTTACTGTATACAACATTCTCCAGGTTCTGTTCTTAGCTTTTTCTATGGGCCTCTTTTTACTTGCAGTTTCCAACCACCCCCGCCCAGAGGTTTAAACTATGCAAACATCCTCCACCCCCCCACAAGTCCTAAAGTAACACTTGCTCATATGAATACTTGGAACCTTGCCTTTTTGTGGAAACACTGGGTGGGGCAAAGGTGAACTTCACCTGCCATAACAAAGTGAAGACCTGGACAGAGGCCAAAATTTGACAGTCTACTACTGAGAAGTCACTTTTCCTCTCAATGGACATGTTAGGACCTGTACTTTTCTTTAAAACAAAAAAAGGGGGGGGGGGAGGGAGAGGAAGGAAAAAAGGAAGCCGTATTACTTTTATAAGGGGTAGTATAAAATCACTATACACTTCTGCCCATCGGCTGGAGAAGAAAAAAAAAATGTGGTTTATTAATGGAAAAGTAGGATGAAAAATTAAGAGCTTTTTCCAGAATCAGGCAGGGTAGTTTAATAAATGTATTGTAAATGAAATAAAAAATAGTTATGAATAATAAGAAACTCAAACCTTCTACCTAAAGCTCTCATCTTTCCATAGAACATTCCTATTAAAAGATGCCCCATTCTTCTCCCTCATCTCACCTGATTTTCTTTGGCAACTAATACCTGATGATCTGTAGTGTGTGGTCTCCAGGAAGCCTCATCCTGTTCACAGTCCAAGAGTATCCATGGGGAAAGCAAACTATTGGCTTGATTCTTACTCACACACCCTGACTGACTAAAAAGCCTTTTTTATGTCTCTCCAACGCTATCAAAAAATAAAAAGGGAACTCTGTCCCTTTAACACAGGCAGTAAACACCAGAATCACTTTCTTTTAAGAGTAACTTCCTGTAAATTGTGAAGGGGGAAATACATGTGGCTTCATCAAAGAAGCTTGTGAGAGATTTTGCGGTGTGTTTTGTTATGAGAAAATGGAACAGGGCTGGTTGAATTCTGCTATCAAGAGGAGTCTTCAAGTTTGTTTACTCTGATGTGCAAACTTCCAGGAACATGGGGTTCCATTGCTCTGCACTCTTTGCTTTGGGCGGAAGCTGCTTTCTAAAGCTAAGGGCGATGCACCTTCCAGTCAGCTTTCCCCAATTTACTGTACCCTTGTTTAAAAAGGGAGATGATGATGCCATGAAGTCACAGGCTCACACCCACAAAAATATAAAATAAAAGCAAACGCTAAAATGAATGCCTTTCCCTATCTCGTGTTTCCATATATTATCATGAAGATTAAAAATGTGCTGACTCACAGTTCGGTTACAAGAAATAATGTCACTCTGTGGTTTACTCAACTCGAACATCCCTTCTCCTCTTTGACTATGTAATTTGCATGGAACTTTTTTTTCTTCATAGAGCAGATGTTCCTATCCCTGCCAGCAAAAGCAGGACAGTTTTTATAATATGTGGGAAGTTTATCTCCGATAATTTCCTTTTCATGGGTGAGACTGATCCAAATTCTTAGCTAGAAAGAACATCTTCAGGGGACAATTGAAGCTGATTGACTAAGAGAATTTTCAGAGAGATACAAGAACTAAGGTGCTGTTGTTGCCTTTTTCAATACAGCTTTGTACCAAAAAAAAAAAAAAAAAAAAAAAAAAAAGGCTTATACATTGGATGGTCTTAATTGAAGACTTAGTCACTCTCCAGGAAATTATACACCTCCATGGCTTGCTTTTAACTGAAGAGGGACTTACTGGCAATAAACTGAAATGAACCCACCCACTTTTTTTCTAGGAAAAGCTGGTAGTGCGCGTGTGCGCACACGAGCACATACATACATACACACATAATGGGTATATATGTGTAAATATACTTTGAGCAATTAAATATTTTTTGGATTAAAAATATAAACACATCGCTTATATTTTGGAAAAACAATACAAATACCATTCTTTGTTCACAGTGGAAATAAAAATTTTTTAAATAGGAAACAAGAATGTTAGTGAGAAAATCAATGAGAAAACATCAAGGAAAAGAAAAAATTCTTATGTGAGAAAACAGAACAACCGGAGAGAAGATTTTCTAATTCATAGGCTTCCTTAACACTATATACATTGTGGTTTACACTTAAGATAAGACTAAAAAAATGAAATGAATTTTTTTAAAGGAACCTAATAAATATTCTATAGATCAGTAATTAATAAATACTTTTTAGTCATAGTGACTTTTTCCTTACAAGAATTTTAAGAAAAAGATTTCCATCTGAATCATCACAGCATTTCTTTCAAGAAAAAGTTGTGAGTCTTTCTAAGTGTGAGAAACTGAAATCACAAAACTAATGGTGGTACACTGAGGAAAGGATGAATTTTTCCCCCAATGATTCAGGGTATGCCCAGACACATCTTTTATCTAAATACTCTAGGTCAGGCTTCAGAGACTTTATGGAAATATTCTAAGGAATGTATGTGATTGTAAAAATGTATACATTCCAATAAACTATGAATTGAAACCCAGATTCTGAATTACATTATATTCATTTAAAGAACTATTCCTTTTCCTTCCCCCTTCTCTACCTTTGTCAACCTTTCCAAATGAAAAAAAAAATTGTTTTCAGGATTATATAATTCATTGATTTCAGTTTATCCAATATATTAAAGTTTTAGTAAGAATTCAAGCATATTTGAAGATGAAAGATTTAATGACTCATTACTCCTTCCTTGCAGAGAAATGCAAATGAATTTATTCTGGAAGCAAGTAGCAACTGTTTCATTTTATCAGGAAGCTCTTATGAGTTGCAAAAATTAAAGTCAAGTATAGTCCATGTTATCTCTTTTTCGTCCACCTACAGGCTTTCTCCCCTTCTCTTTCCCTCCCCCCAGAAGACAGACACATTTACTCAAACTATTTTAACATCCATTTAGAATTCTTATTCTGTGCACCCATAGAAGAATAAAATTTCATTTGTAGATGAGCAAGTACACAGAAACACCAGGCAGAAAAGACAGATACACAGACACAGGGGCTAGCATTTTTAGTTTTGTTTTTGATTATTAAATTAACATAAAATTTAAATTTTTTTCTTACCCGCCAAAAATACTGTCTGTTGGCATTTTTGGGAACTGTATCATTGGTATAGATTTCACCTATCAAGGGTCCAAACCGTGTTCCTTTTGGTATGTATTCTTTGCTTATTACTCCAATAACCTAAAAGAGAAAGAATGCAAGACAATTTATGACCTACATTTCAAAACAGCAATCCTTTTTCAGCTAAATTGGTTTTTCATGAAAGGAAAGCACAATAAGGGAAAACAAAACAAAAAATAAACAAATAGAGAGCAATACCAAACTCTCTCATCATTTGAATAAAATTTTATTTCCCCAAACTCCAGTGATGAGATGCCATTTTAAAATTATTTTTACTTGTTGAATTAGGGACCTTTGTTCAGTTTGAGTGGGAAGAGTCAAAGTCACAAAGAAAAGAAACTAGTTCTTTCTTAGGATAAGAACCACATAATTTATAATAGATATTCTTAACTTTTTTTGTCGTGGATTTTTTTGACTATCTGGTGAGGCCTTATCATCATAAGAATATTGTTTTTAAATGCACAAAATAAAATATATAGGATGGCAAAAGGAAATCAATTATTTAAAATTCAGTTATATAAAAATATGTTCAGAGACCCCAGATTTAGATCCCCTGTTATAGTCAAGAATATAAAGAAACAGATTGACTATTCCAGCCTGTTGTTTCTCTTCACTCTTCTTACCCATTAAAGCATTAACATCAATGTCATTTTTGAGGAATGACATATTTAGCTTTGGGAAAACAAAATCTTGTTCCTCAAAGGGTTGAAAAACTATAAATTCATTGTATTATAGGCTACTAATTCCTGATGGAGTACATCATAGTTTCCTGTTCCCTGACAAGAGAAATAGCTTTCATATAATTGTTTTTCTCTAAACGTGCAATAGGACAGCCAGTCTGCTTCTCTCTATAGAAGTGGCAAGAGTCCTCATTAGCAATTCTCTTATGGATCTGGCAAGGAGACATAATTTTATGTGCCCTCTGCCCCTCCCCCACCCAAGATCCTGCGATAAGGAAATGACTGAAAATCTACTATAGCCCATATTTTTAAAAGGCTTTGGTAAAGAAACACATTACGCCAGTTCCTCCTTGATGGTAAATTTCTTTTGAGTAGGGTAGAATCACCAACCACAAATCAGGAAGCAATTCATCACTATTCAAAAGAACTCATCTGTGAGTAGTCACTTACAACATTCTGCTGAGTTACCGGTATTTTTCACCCCCCCCCCAACTACTTCATACCCCCCCCCACAACTTTGATTTTTAGAATTGACTAAATTCTTAACTTGAATTGATTGACATAGAGAAAAAAAATGTAAGAATTGTTTATAGTTTTCTTTTTTATAATGCTTCTTTGGTGACTTAAGTAAATGCTTCTGTTTGGGCCTATGGAACTAGATACTTTCCTTCATGTCTATTACTAGTCAAATGACATTGAAAAGAACAAATCAGACAATTTGTCCAAAGTCCTTATACAGATAGTTTGTAAAAATCGGAAAATTTACCCATCATTCCATGCAATTTCTAGCAATACATTAAGTCCCCCTTCAAATGAAAAGGGACCCAAAACTTCTATGGAATCATACAGTTAAGCCAAAAAGCAGATCAACAAACTTCTGGCAGATGCTGAGTTCATATCAGCAAGTGATCAAGAGCACAATAGTTGACATAAAAGCCAGTGAAGCATTTAAAAGCATCTGGCATACATAGAGTCGGGGAGGAAAAAGGTAGGGGCAGAAAAGTTCCTATACTTAACACAAGCTGAAACAAGGTTGTTGGGGCCAATTTTATTTTGGGCATTTTCCTGCATTTCTGACTGAGCTGAAAAAGACAGATGTTCATTTCATCCTCCTCTGCTCTCATTTACATCTATCTGACCTTTCAATAAAGACTCATTATTATTGGTAATCAGAACAGCCTAACTGCTAGGAAGATATTAGTAAAGTCTTGGGCACTCTAGCTTCAAGTTTCCTCAACTGTGAAATAAGAAAGCTGGACTGGTGAAGGGCCCTGTCATTCTATGATTTTTGTCTCTGTATACCTAAGTGAAATTCTCACTATCTAGAGCATCCTTGAAAACAGTCAACTTGAAACATTCATGTTGGCTTCTTAGGATGTAGCAAATTTTCTGACACTTATATTTGACTGATTATAACACAGCATTAAAAAGCCCAAACAGGAACAGCAAATAATGCCATTTGCTGGTCAGCCAATAATTAACAGCTGATTTTTCAACATGTCCATGTTAAAGTAGTAATTTTAAGAGAGGCACTCAACTGGTTCACCAACTTTTGTGTCTGCTGGAGACTATAATTTTAAACAGTCTTGAGACAGTGCATGATTACCAACAAGCAACATTACATTGAGGTCAGTGCTTTTCCACCTAGTGGCCATTCTCTGTCTACCAGATTGAGGTGCTTGCTTTTCAGCATTAAAACTGATCTTCTATCAGTTGAATTCATGTTGTATCAATAAAAATACCAAATAGTTTTTCAGTGATCAAATACAAGATCATAGGCTAGAATCTACTTTCTATAAGCATTATTGTCTTTCTTTAATTGGGAAGATGTCAATCGAAAAAATTTACTTAATAGCACATATGTCTTAAATAAGGTATGAAATCTAATTCCCACATTCTAGGAGTTGACAATCTAGTCGAGATAGAGCACAGACATATAACAAATAATTTGGCTTGAGAGCCTATGAAATCTACCTTAAAGATCTCAAAACTATTAGGGAAAATAATTTTTATTATGAATGGCCATGTGGTTAGCTCCATTGTCTTTTTTTGAAATGTATATATTCCTGTGGTGTAAGTGCTCCATACAGTGGAGTTAAAGAGAGAATTTAAATTATGGTATTGTACAACATATTAAATGGCATATTTAGAGCACATTGCACCTCACTTATAGCTTCACAAAAGCCTGTTTATGATACAGTGTTGGGACTTATCTATCCATATAGATGTACTTGCATAATAATATGAAGCTAATTAATTTTATTATCAGTTAGAAAGCTAAACCAGTTTTTTTTTAAACAGGTAGGAAGAAATGATTACATTTAGAATTAACATTATGATATAATGTCAGATGGATTCCTTCAGCCAACATGAAAGCAACAACTTTAAAACAAAAGTATGTTCAGGCTATTTTCCTGATGCTAGCAGATCAATCGATCAACAAATACTCATTAAGCAACTATTTTGTTTTAATCTAAAAATAAGGGACACATAAAAATGAAATAATCCAGTCAAATCACAATCACCTGTAAGGTAATAGCACTCATTGTTTATTCTGATATTATTAATTTTGTTCTTTATGAAATAAACGTTGGATTTCTAAATAGAAAACTTGAGACAATGAAATATAACACAATTTTCTGTATCTATAATGATTTGAGATTTCTGATTGATTTGAAAATGGGCACAGTTCAACATTGCCTTCACTGTCCCAGAACTAGCAATGGTCATACAAGGACCTTGTCTCTCTGATGAATTCCCATGTGCTAAAAAGGCCACTTTAGACTGGTGCTCACCTAACCCAGGAAAGAAACATGATTGGAACTGACCAGGGTCCTAATGAATTACTGCTGGGACAAGGCTGCTGCATGCCTTCTATAAACATATCAGTGAGAAGACAAAAAGCTTCAACACTTTCATGCTTCATCTGTCCCTACAGAAGCCCGTCCCCAGGATGCTTTATGAGTAGCACCGACCTTCCTATCATTTTGGAAGATCCGTCTCTGTCAATGGACTGAGTCACAGAGCACATCCTGACACCCAAGGCTTCTAGACAAAAAACAGGACTCCTTAGCCTCTTATTTTACAAAAATAAAAGTGATTTAAAAACTTTGGAGAGGTTGAGCTAGAGGGGGTATTTATTGCATATCTATTCCCATTAGGGAGAGAAAAGGAGTTCCCCAAAAAAGCAGATTTCTCCCTTAAAGAAGCTATGTAGATTTTTTTAAAAGCACAATTTTATTTAGAACTATGGTTTCTAAGGTACTTTACATACATTTATCCTATGATACACAAACCTCCTCAACAATAGTATTTTTTTAAGCAGAGGACTATTATATAGGTATATTTATGATGTGGTCAAACTCACTCTAAATCATTAAGATCACAAATTACTAGTTCTCTCTCACCCCCCTCCTCCTCATAAAACTGATTCAGTCTATTAAAATTTTGTTTTGGACCTAAGATCATTTGCACTGTGATGATTGGGATTCTACAGATGGATCAAGACCTAAAGTCTGTAATTCATCTGATTTTTTTTTAAAGGGGTGGAGTGAAAGGAAATGTTTTCAGATGGTTTCCTCCTTAATTATCTCGGTATTAAAGGAAACACAGTAGCAGCCTCCCTGTATCATCTCCAAAATAAAAGACCATCCCCAAGAACATAGGATTGCATGTTGTGATGAGATACTTTTTTCAGATGGCTTAAGTTAATAATGGACTTCAACTAAAATAGACATATAGCAGACTGATTTTTATCATGGTATTGCTTTAGGACTTTCCAGAACAGGAGTTTTCCCGATTGAGTGAGAAGCACATTCAGAATTTAAGTTTTTCAAATACATAAAATGTCAAAGCTAGTATTTTTTTAAATGCTCAAAAATAGTGTTTAAGGGGGACAACAGTCAAGTCTCCACAAAAAAGGAAGGACACAAGTAAATAGTTTAGTAGCATGGATTAACATATTTTTAAATGAAACTTTAAAAATAACCCTTATTTATAGAAATAATAATAAACAATAAGAGAATCTTTAAAATGCATTATTGACCTAAATAAAATTTAGAACCACCAAGAGAGTAGTGCAGAAACTTTTTTAAATAAAAAAGGAGCTGATACATATGTAAATTCATAATGAAAAAAAAAGTCATGGAAAAGAAAAAAATAACATGTAATTTAACAGCTACCATTTAAACAAAAACATTTAAATAACTTTATAAATCAGATTAAAACTACATGCAAAAAAATTTCTAAAAATTCCCATGGGATATATGACTAAGAACAAACTGATTCATGCCAGCCTGCATATTTTGTTAATTATGAATGTTTGTTCTTAAACCTGTTGAATCCCCTCCATTCTTTGAAATTTATTGTTCTTTTAACAAAGACTATCATTCTAGTACAAATTCCAGAGCTACAGTTAAATAAGTGTGCATATGAAATTTGTATCCTGTTTGATTCAACCAGGACCCCCAAGATGGCTTGTTTCTTTTAAGTTTGATTTAGAAGAGGAAAAGGTAAACAATAGATGCCTAGGTGGGCTCACTTCGCATGTAACCACCTTTGTGAGGAATTACAATCTCTCCTAAATCAATAACATTCTGGATATTCAGAAGGGTCAAATAGTCATGTAAATAAATAAAATCATGCTGAGACATAAAAAGTGGTAATCATGTTCTAATGCAAAGAATATTGGTCAGTGTTAGGAGATCTGAGTTTTAGTCCAGGCTGGGCCAATAATTAGCAGTATGTAGCCTTGGGCAACTCACTTAACTCCAAACCTCAGTTTCATCTTTTGTAAAAAGGTGGTGAAGAGCTGGATGGTTTCCATGGTACCTTCCAGTTCTAAAAAGCTATAATTCTAAGAATGAGGCAGAATGTTATAAATTCTGACTGTGGGACATAGGGCACACACCAATATACAGCCTGTTTAAAGGAGAGGGAGGATCTCTCAAATACTAGAATAAGGGATCAAGATCAGTTTCTTTTGGCAGCTTTCTGAATAAAATGGGGAACCCTGGAGAACAAAAGAAGAGAGAAGGCTTAACCCCCAGTCTCCTCCTGGAAATTTCAAATTGTATACTGGGGGTGGGGGCCAAGGGAAATGCATTTCTTAAAACCACAGCAACAACTAGCATTAAACAATTTACAAAACAGGTCAAGTTAGCCTTTGTCAAAGAATTATGACAACTAACTGAAGATGTTCTACTTAGAAAAATGTTTCTATTTAATGAGATGCATAGGATATAGTGGATTCTGGGCATCTCCAGCAATCTAGTATGAGACAGGGTTTATTATATAAAAAGGCATCCTGTCACTCGAATTATTTAACAAAATGTAGATATAAAATCTGTGGCCCCCTTCTATTCCCCAACACCTCTGCCTCTAATTTTAATAAATCAGAGGCAGTAAATAGTTAGTGCTGAACCTGAAGTCCAGTACTAAAGACATGAATTCAAATCCTATGTTAAGTATTTACTAGCTAGGTAACTCTGGGCGAGTCATTTAACTTCTATTTCCTCATCTATAAAATGAGGGGTTTAGACTCTTACTCTAAGCTCCCGTTTCTATCTCTGAATCTATGAATTTAGGAATACAATAAATGTTTTCTTTATTTTAGATAACTTTGTCTCCCAATTCACAAAAAATTTATAGAACATGAAATTAGGAGAGAAAGCTTTCCCCAAAAGATTGCCAGGTCCTTTAAATGCTACTTTTAAGAGTAAGAGAAAGTGATTTTACATGGCTATAATAAATATTCCCAGAAACAAACACTGTTTTCATAAGCAAACAAGTCCTTTCTCACTGCTCTCTTAAGACACAATAATATAATTTACACATGGAGGGGGGTTAGAGTGGGATAAGGATAAGGAGATATTTGGGAACAGTAGCAGCACAGGTTAAAAAAGGGGGGAGAGGCACAGCCCTAAATTCCATAGATAAAGAGGTTAGGTTGCTTTTCAGATTACCTAGCTGAACATCACACCTAGCTATAACAGTTACACAAATGGGTGAACACAAATCAAACTGTCCTTTCAGGGTCCAGAGGTAGTCCTTTGGAAATAAAAACAAAGGACAGCCCCACTTCAGACATTGGGGGGGGGGGATTTACAAGTCTAGCAGGGAGCAAAGGAACTCCAGCAGATAAACAGTGGTTAACTCTTAAGTCATCCTGACAAAGGACACTTTTCTCAGTTTATATACCATCCCTCCTGTTCATAAACACGTCAATGTTTCAGGAATAATTTTAGAAACACAGCTAATAAACCTAGCTCATTAAAAAGAATAAAGCACTTTAATAACTGAAGAGAGACAAAAGAAAAGATTAAGAGTGTTTTCCAAGGAAACTTGACTTTTCTACCCCTCCCCAGAGCTATTATACAACCAAGGCAATTTAATCCAGTGGCCAGAGGCAATGGATACATAGGCTGCTGACAAGCAGTTTAAAACCTGGCTCAGGGGTCTACCTTCCCCGGTTTTTCCCCCCCACCCCCATGCTGGGCATATACCTCTTCTAGGCACATTACAGCCTGCCAGAAGCTTTTAACTGCTTGCTAATTGGTATGATGGGGAATGGGGGAGGGAAGAGAAGCAGAAATTGTTTCAAGGAAAATTAGAATGCAATGAAATGGATATATTATTTACAGGTACTTACAAAGAAGTCTCCCAAGATTATAGGACCTCAATAGAAGTGTATGGGAGATTTGGCTGTCAGGTGACAATCTTCTTCAGCAAAAAAGCAGAGGCTTACCTCTTTGCAGTTCGTTGCAAATTTGAAAACCAGATTCCTTGGCAAAGATGCCTCCGCCTGAATGGAAGCTCCTCCGTCAGCACCAGAGTCCCAAGGATGGTCATTCACAATGTATGTGCACTTTTCTTCAAAATCTGCCTCTGTCCACAGAGTCATGTCAGCATCTTCCATGTCCATTTTCATGGTTCCCTCTGCCCCCTCTACCAAGGTCGGAAAATTTACGGTGTCGGAGCTACACTGGGTGGCAGCCTGGAAAAGAAGGAAAAAGCCTTTAATCCCCATTGTCCTGCAGTTTCTGTGGTTTCCTCTGAGACACTGTGACTAATACAGTAGTCTGTGGCACTTGAAAAGCCTATGCAGAAGAGCTGGTACAGTTGAGTAACAGCCAAAAAGAGCAGTATAAACGAGATTGCCCGGGCTGAATGGAGCAAGGTTTTCAAATGCTAAGCTTAGTTTAAAAAAACAAAAAACAAAAAAGCAAAGTGAGGCAGACTCGCTGAGGAAAAAAAAAATCAAAACAAATCAGCTCAGAGATCTATTTCTGGCTTTACCTCTCAAAAGCACGGAACCCACTTTCTGGGTTCCCAATCTCGTATCCAAGAAAACCTGGGGTCATGGCCACCAGACCACTCAGTGCCTGTGGAAAAGCTGCCTCAGAGAAAAAAAAAAGTGTCATAAACAAGGAGAGGAAGAGGAAGGAGCTGCTGTCTGCGTCTGAATGAAGCTAAAAATGGAAAGCGCGTGTGTTGCAGGAGCGGAACCCAGCCTGCCTTTTCCAAATGGGGAAGACTGAACTTTCCCACCAGCTTCCAAAGCACAAACAACTTTCAAAACAACCTGCCCCCCCACCCCTATTTATCCTCCCCCTTCTGCTTTGCTTTCTTTCATCCTCTAGGCAAGGAAGAGAGCAAAAGGCTGCATCTTGGCCAGCATCCTGGTAGAGCTAGTCACAAATCATTGGAGTGCACTCATTTGGACCAAAACAGAAGAAAAAATGGGGTTTCTGTGATTTGTTGGCATCTCACGCCATCATGAAAAGGCACAACAAAAAATGCAAAACTGTCCAATAGTAAATATCCCTGGAGAAAATTCCTTTCAGCCACCTGGGTTACAAATAGTACTTTCTGTTGAAAATTTTGACCATTCATTCCGTTTTCAGAAATCATAAGTGTTTCAATTTACTATAATGAAAGTTATAGTAAATATAGAAAAGTGAGAGAGTAAGTAAGCCCTTCCTCAACTAGTGATGGGCTACTTTCCCCAAACCTGCCTTATCCTCTAGATTAGTAATAACATTTGCCTTCCAAATAAGAGAGAAGTAGTTCTCTATTTTCTTCCCCCCAAAAAAGTTACCCTCTCTCATACTATTACACAAAAACTAGATGACAAAAAGAAAAAAGTGTCTCAAACACTCTTCTGTTAAAAATCATACTTCGTAATTTTAACAAAGAATCTCTATACATGAAAGGAGAATACTCACTTGATTTTCAAAATAAGATAATGTCCCAAGGAAGATGTTAAAAGTAGACTTTATCTTCTTTCATTTAGCCATAATTAATGGGGGCGGGGGAGGGGGGGAGCTGGAGCATCCAAATTGAAGAACCTGGGACATATGTCTTACACTGTTCAAAATTTAGACAGACCTGTCTATGGGTGGCTTTTACCAGCATGTACAGTCATGATGCTAAATAAATATTAACTAATAATAAAGGTTTTAAAATTAAGCCACCACCGAATATTTGCTCTTCTTTGATCTTATGGGGAGGGGGGAGAAGAACTGAGACTGAAACTTCAATGAATTGACAATTGCACTCAGAACTGAAAGGGTTAATGATTCATAAGGAGCAGAGAAAAGGTCTTATAATAAACATGTTTGAAGTCCTGAGTGCACCAAGGCAAAAGTATTACTTGCTTGCAACTGCTACTATGTTGGTTAAGCAGGGAGAAAAAAAAAGTTTAAACAACTCAAGAGAAAAGAAATAGAATCAAAAATTTCTTACCAAAGTCGTATCCACAAGTTTTTCCAAATAAAAATCCAACATCTAAGGTAAGTCACACTCATTTCTACACAGTAAACATTTCTTCGTCCTTCCAATTGCCGGCTTAGAGAAAAACTGACTCACACCTCCAGAGTTAACTCCTTTTTCTACGGTCTCTCCGACGCCACCACCCCCCGCAAGCCTCTTTTTCTCTTCTCTTTCTCTGTCTTTCTCTCCGTGTCTGTCAGACAGGTGCTGCGGCACTTAGTGCTTTTGCCTCGCCGAAACACTGGAGGGCTGAGTGTTACAGCACTTTGTCTGCTTAACCAAACAGACTGAGCATTTACTCAATAAGCTAAGGGGGTGGAGCTACCTGTATAAATTCAGTCAAAAGCCAATCCGAACGAGCCCGAAAAGAGGGATTCCCCCCCCCCCTTTCCAAATAGTTCAGGCTTTATAGGTTTTCCTCTTATTACATGTGAAGTTCACCATTCACTTGGAACTTTCTTACTTCCCCTCGAAACACACTTAACCTCAAAGTGAAAGAGTTGACATTATCTGCTTTGTGCAACAAATTCATTAACTATTCCCTTCTTACAGCTGAGGCTTAAAGTATCATAAACACATCTCTCATTAAAAAAAAAAAAAGTCTTAGTTAAAACTTCTGTTGTTCTGATAAAAAAAGTCCTGGTTAGGGAATGCAAACTTTACATCGGGCACGCCGAGGCAGGGGTGGGCGGGAGTCCCTGGGGGGAGGGAAATGGGTATCTAATATTTAATATATAATGCCATACAATTCAGAGATCTAGGTTTCGAGTAATTTCCTGTGAAGCGTGTATTTCCTGTGAAGCATTTTAAGGCTTGTATTTATTTGTATAAGCTTCCAAAGAAGTAGGTAATTAAATGATTTTATATTCGGCATAACTTTCCCTCTTTAAAGATCTTTGGGGAATATTGAAATGGGAAGAAATCAGAGTCCTTCTACAAAGAAATCTCTTTGCTTTCCCTTCTTTTCACAAGTCCAAACTACCAGTCTGAAGTTCAATACCCAAATAAAATATAAAACATTCATAATTTCACCATTAGAGAGTGTAATAGATTGATCCTTCTTAGAGTGTATTACAAATGACAGAAGTATTGGGTTAGTAATTAGTGGGTTCTGAGTTCTTGTCAGTCTTTTCCTCCTGTTCAAGCCAGTCTGGCTGAAGGAAGGACATCCTGTGATGATGGCATACAATGTCCTGTTTGTTTATTATTAAGAGCAAGGACCTAGCATTCCTGCTCCTCATTACAAAACAAACCAGATGCTTTACTTCCTTCAATGGACCTATTCCCCCAGCAAGGAATCCTCCAATTCAGAGAAACAATGATGCATAAGATCCATTAATAGACAGCCACTCTGTTGCAAACACTCTTTAGATGCACGAAAGGCAAGTCTCCGATTTTTCCTGCTGGCTTCAGATACTCAGATTTATTTATCATCCCTTCCCTCTGCCTCAGGATGCAGTGTCTTTTCTAACATTTTAAACACACATGTGCGTACACACCCACCCACACGTACACACACACACCCAGTCCCAACCTACTGATACCAGCTTAGTCATACAATGAAGTGGACATTTGAGTATTTGTTTACAGGAAGATCAAAATAAATTAAAGAAAAAAAAAAAAACAGTCCACAATCACAACTGTGCCTATATATATTTCCTTCTTTAAAAAAGAAAGACAAAACTTTTCTGTGGTTCTGTTAGCTAAAAAGTGAAGAAGGCTTACTTCATCTGAGAATGGCATCTGTGTCTAAAGGTCTTGGACAGGCTATAATCAACACCCACCAGGGGATATTAGCAGAGCTGAAAGCTGCCCTCAGCACCCTGGTTTATCTGCTATAGCATGAAATACCACAGGGGACGCTGGCTCCTTAGAAGAATCAGGGCTCTCCTTTGGGAGAAGTGGTACGGGTGTCAAACTGAATGAGCACTTCCTAAAAGAGATCTCAGAAAGCTCTGAAGATGATAATTAGACCAGAGAAATCCAGCCTCTTTGGGAGGGTTAATTAACTGATGCTGAGTCAGAGCCACATTGGACAGAAAAACAATGTAGTCATAGTGGAGGCAGGCCTTCTATTAAAATACAGTCTCACTTTGAGATGCAGATGTTAGGAGAACTTTTTCACTTCCCTCTTAGGATCAAATCTGTTCTTAGGTCACACATGGCATTTGAGAGCTATTTAAGCCCATCTGATACAGTAAGAGAACAGGAAAATGGTGTGTGTGTGTGTGTGTGTGTGTGTGTGTGTGTGTGTTTTAAAACATTTGGAGGGTGGTGGGAGGGCTTGGCTGTTTTAAGGCAAATATTTACTTCAATGACTGGAGGATGCCAGTGATTCAACTCACTGTTAATTAATATCAGCCTGCACTCACCTTCAGAGGCGGTGAAAAGGGCTTGAGTCTAGGGAGGACGCACACTTCAAATACCTTTGTAGGGCTTAGTCAGGCAACCCTGAAATTAATTCCAGCTGTTTTGGCTAAGCTGGATAGGGCCACAAGTAGAACTGTAGCCCTTAAGGGGCAGAAATGATAGAGCATGGGAGTACAGGCATCAGGGGACTCCCTCTAGGGTTATACCAACCTAATTTAACCATCTTTCTTTACCTATTTATGGGATCAAAAGAGTACTGATTTCTCACTGCAGGCTTTTTTAGAAAAGAATCCAACTACCTTATTTTACAGAGGCTGGGATGGGGTAGAAGTGACTTGCCTAAGGTCACATGACTAGTAAGCAGCAGAAATGGGATTATGAATTCAAGACTTTGGATTCCAAATTTTTAATGATCTTTAAGGGAAGACTGACAAAATCAGAATCAGATTCCTCCAATATCTCCAAATAGTCCATTAAAAAAAACAGCACAGAGGTTTTTTAAGAGAAGAAAATAAAAGGCAATGGGTAGTGACCTCTTGACCCCTTGTCCTTTTAGAAAGGCATTAAAAATAGTGTACCATATTGTTGACTAAAATTGGGGAGAAGTTGCTGGCTGGCCTATTACTGCACAGCCATATCAAAAGTTGTTTTTGTCTGGACTTTTATGTCTCAAAATGTTCATTTCAACATCATAATTTGGTGCATTTTTAGTCATGGCATTTCCCTCCCTCCCCTCCTGGTTCACACACACACAAAAGTGCACTAAAAACCTCAATTATTTTATTAATCAGCATTTTTCAGGCAGAGCTTTCTTTGTTGCTCTCAGGTTGGCAGCAAGTCATGAATGGTCTAAACAGTTCTGATCTCAGAAATCCCCATCCATTTTCTTTGATGCTATCATCACAGCTGATGTTACTCAGCTCCAGCTACTGCAACAATATTTCAGTCTTCTGGTGGGGACAGGCGAGCATATGCTTGCTCAGAAGAGCCTATGATCAGTGAACGACGGTACGGGAAGAGGGGACTGTTGAGTTAAGTGGAATTGAGAACCAAATCTGCAGAGCTGGCTCCAACAAGGAAAAAAAAAAACTTTCCAAAGCAAGTCAAAAGAAGGATGAAATGTGCCCAAGATGAAATGTGGTCTCATTTTCGAATTCAACCCTCCTTTACCAAAACAAGGTCAATGACAGACTAACCACATCAAGAGTAAACCCCCTCCCACCCTGGGCTTTGACCCTCCCCCTCCCCCTCCTCATTTCCCACTTCCTGTAGGTTAGGGCATCTTTATGCTGGTAAACATTTGGGGACCAACTGCAGTCTTTCCTCGGAAAAGAAGGGCACAGGGGCCTTTGAAGCCCTCCCACATGTCTTAAAAGCCGGGCTGAGAACTAAAGGCCCTGGTTCCTAGTGGGACTCTTGATTTTTAAACTCAAACAGCCTTTCTAAAGTGAATCAACTCAGCTCGACTTTCTGCTTCCCTACATTCTCAGGTTCCCCATTTCCTCCCTTCCCCCCCCCCCCAAGCTGACAAGGGAAGCAACTATGTGGATGAAGGAGAGAATGTATGACATACTCTAGAGTACAATTTGGCATATGTATCATTGGTATGATTTACGTGCATGAACCAGTTTGGTGATGAGTGAAACAAAGTTTAAAAATAGAATCATGTTTCCCTCCCAACCTCGCCAGATATTTTGGTTTAAAACATCACCGCCACTACCACTGCCACCACTTCTACTACTACCACCACTACCACCACCAAAAAAAATAATAAACACACTAAAAATAAGGACTGAAATTCTGATCCTAAGACTAAGAGCTTTGAGCCAGTTTTTTTGGATAAAGGGAAATGAATCCTTCCTGCAAGCCTCCAAAAAAAAAAAAAAATAGTGACCTGACTTTGAAATGGGATGTTACCTTCCCTAGGTATAGATGGGATGTGCTGCCAATAAGAGCCTTATAATGTGAGGCATCCTCCAAAGTCTTAGTACAGTTTTAAGCTGTAAATAAGACCAAAAATATAAGTATTACAAATGTACAAAAACATCATTTGAAATGTTAACTATATATTAAAATATGAATTTTAATTAAGATTCAACATGTCTTGTGCTATACATCATTTTAGTCAATTTTCAAAATATGTAAAAACTTTCATCAGCTGTGGGTCAAGGGACTAAAAGGACTGAACTTGTAATAGTAGCCATAGTGAAGTGTTCAAGAATCATGGTTCATGTTTGTTTGAAAGAATTCAGAGAGATTCTCTTATAGTCACAAAAGACTTTATTAATATTATAGCTGAAAAACTAGTCTCTAAGAGAATCTATCTTTTAGAGGAAGTTTGGGAGAGTTTTTTAATATTGAAAATTCTGGGGATAAGGGCTGGGAACCCATCAATAGGATCATCCAGAGAATGATAATACTGACCACAAAGTTGTGATCAGGAAGGAAAGAGTTTGATGAAGATAGATTAGGTGAGTAAAGTGACCAGATAAGAGAATCTCCTCTATTGATCCACCACCTCCAAAAATATAATCCACAATGGCATATATGATATATAATAATATGGTAAGCTAGTATATTAAAATTAACTATTCAAAATGCACAAATAAACATAAAAGAAATGTGAATAACTAAAATCTGTAGTTATTTTTTGGGTAAATTTATAACATTTAGATTTCAGAAATTATTAAAGCTTCAAACTGCACTAAGACTTTTGGGATACTCCATATATGCTGGTTAGAAGAATTTTTTTTTAAAGCATCCTAGCCTTATGCCTCTTGCCGGATTATTTGAAAACTATATATTAAAACCTAAGTGAAGAATCCAAGTAATTGAACCAAAATACTGGCCTTGTAAGTCAGCTATGAAGGTTCAACTCCTTCCTAGGACACATCAAGAAGAAGGCATTACAGCTCACCATCAATGACCAAAGCTGATATTCTCCTTAAACTGCTTCCTGTACTCGTTGAAAAATGCTTTTTTTAAATTTGCAAAATTTAATTTATATACTATCTCAGTATTAATTTTTTTTTGCAAAAACTTATTGCATAATATTTATGTTACAAGACATACATAGGACATTCATATATATATTCCCCTACCATATAAGTATGTAATTTACATATAATGTATTCATATATATTTATGTATATAGAGCATACATTTATAATCCTCTATCATATAATAATATACATATTAAATAAACAAATACATTAATATAAATATTACTATATATCATTAAATACGTGCATATCTTTACCTAGTATATCTCATATAGTACATAATACATAATATGTATATATTACATAAGACATAATATGTTGGTGTACATAGACATTATATCCATGAATACATTGTTCCATCATCTTTTTAAAGAAGTTTACCTGTGTTTTTTACTTTTGTCTTGGGACTTGGGTAAATTGATTATGTGGAATAAACATAAATTATAACTCAATATTTATCTCCAATTTGATATTCTCTGTCTCCTACAGACAAGTCTAGAGTTTTCCCCTTTTCTTTTAGATAAATATAGGTACGCAATAGTTATTTAGATTTTGTTAAAAAGTGAATGAAGGGGGGAAAAATTACACCTTGGGTGATTAATGGCTACAGAATCTTTTCATTGTATTACTTTAAGAGTCAGGGTGGTGCTAAAATGAAAAGGGGAATGGATTAGGAAGGATCCTCATTTGGGTTTGAATCCGGGTCTCTGACATTTAACCATCCCAGTGACTTGAGGTGAATCATTTTACCCTCCAGGTAAATTCTAGACTCCTCGTCTAGAAAATAAGGTGTTTGGACTGAATGACCTCTAATTCTATGATCTTTTGCTTGAGCCAAGGAGGAAGAAAGAAGTGAAAAAGTGAATTCCAGAAATCATTTAAGGTTTAAGACTACTGAGGCTAAACAAGGGGAAGCTAAAGAGAAAGGAGCCAAAGCTGAGAAACCAGCTTTCACTTTATTTAGGAAAAAAAAAAAAAAAAAGAGGCCAAAATAAATCTGAACATTGGGAATAAAAGAATATGGGATTTTCTGGGCTTGTAATGATAATGGGGCATTGCCCAATTTCCAGATGCCCAAAAGAGGCTCTAACTAGAAGTCACCAGGCCTTCCTATCCCTCTTCCCCTGACGAGGTATAGAGTCAGAATCACCATAGTTCAACTAATCTAATGTACTCATTTCACAAATGAAGAAACTCACCCAGAGAAGTTATCTGCCCACAGTCACACAGGTAATCGGTGACCAGTGAAAGGACCTACTTAGATTTTTTTTTTTAATGTATCCCAGAACTATTTTTAGGGGTTGTTCTAAGTATAAGTCTGACATTAGGTTAAGATCTTGAGTCACAAACATTGTTTTCATTATTAAAAGATTTCCTGAGTTTCAGAAGCAAACACCAATGAGCTATATGAACAGGCAGATAGTCACACAGCCCTCAACAGGTAAAAGAATAATCTATCAACTTTCAAAAGTTATTTTTCTTCCTCAGTGAATAGCAAGTGGGTTACTTTCGTCAATTTTTTTCCCCTTCCAAGTTACACAGGAAGGAAAGAGGAATTGTTTGGGACAAGGGTTCCCAGAACCCTCAGTAACCCCACCCTCCCCCCTTCACCCACCCCATTTTTGGGGTAACGGCTATTTTTTCTTTGAAATGTCTACAGTTTTGTATACAAAGGGTACTTCAAGAGAGGTGCCAAAAGTTTTCTTTTAAAGAAGCTTTTTAGCAATCTTTTAGATCAATTCAATACAACATTTATTCAGCACCAAGAATATGCAAAGTATTTGGAGAGAAAAAGAAGGAAGATAACAGTGTTACCCTCCAGGAGTTTATAACCTAGTATTAGGTCAGAACTAGAGAAAGACATCTATAAAATGGCATAACCACTTCACCTTTATAGAGAATTTGAGTTTGAATCCTTTTCTCTGGCATTTAACCACCCCAGAGACTTTGGGTGCATGATTTTGCCCTCTAGTAAATTCTAGATTCCCCATCTAGAATGTTTTTCCCCCTGTGCTTCGTTCCAAGCCCCCTTCCCCTCCACTCCAACTCCCATGTTTGGTATAATAGAAATTAGGACTTTGGAATTAGGACTCTGGGGATCTGGATACTAGTCCTGGTTCTGTCATTAATTAACTATACATAGATTTGAACAAATCATTCCATCTCTCTGGGTTTTAGAAATTCCGCATCTGTGACTAATGAATGGATTGGAATTAGGTTCAAATAAGACTTGTAACACTTTTTAGTGACAAGGTATAGAATTATACATTCAGAGATGTAAGGAACCTCAAAAGATCATCTAAAGTAACTTTTTTTTTCCTTCTCTTAGATTACATAGTAGTGTGTGACAGGGCCTTAAATCCAGGTCTAATTTAAATCCTTAAATTCCAGAATCAGTATTGTTTTTCCTACTGTACCAGGATACTTTCTTTAAATTCCTTAAGCTCTCAGACCTCAATTTAATCACCCAAAAATGGGGATAATGTCATCAGGGAGAGATAATATATAGTAGTGACCTTCAAGAAGAAATGGATTTTAGGACCATCAATGGCTCTAGGATTCTGGCAAGTCACTTCACTTAACTTTTCAGTGCTCCATGCAATTTTCAAACATTATAAATTATAATTGTACTGACAGGAGTTTCCACATAGGAGATCTTCTTATATCCCATGAAATCACAGGTCCAATCCTTATTCTAATAGCAGTAATGCCCAACAGGGTTGAGAGAATCAAATGAAATAATGTATATAAAGCCTTTTTTGCAGTCTCTAAAGTATATATATTGTAGTCTAATGATTATTATTAGTCTTTTCACTGGAATGTGAGAATGACTTTTGGAGGAAGAGCTGACCCACAGGAAGGAGAAAAGGAAGTCTGTGTACAAGGGCATTTATCCTATGCTGATGTAATTGAGGGGATAGCATTAGGTTTTAAGAAGAACAACAGAAGCTCCAAGGGACACTGCAGAGTATTTTTATACAGGTAAGCAGAGAATCCCCAGAAAGCAGAACAGCTTACTCTAAGTGACTATCAAAAGTATCCCCAGGTTTTCGACCTTAAAATGTGAGGGGCAATGTTTTCTTAGAAAATTTCCACATTATAGGAAGATTTGGGCTAGTGACTGAACCAGTGATATAAATTCAATAGAGAAAATCAGACTTAATACTGAAAGAGACTTTAGAAATAATCATCTAATGCAAATTTTTCACTTTTAGTGAAATGTCTTACTTTCTTGGAGTCCATTTCTAGCTTACTTTTCTTTATTCCCTAGTTGAAGTTGGAGAAGGTTTATGATGGTTTTAGGGGTGGTTATTCTACTTCCTATACTTTCTCCAGTCCAAATTTACTGTCTGATTATAAGCTACTTTCAAATAGGAGCTTGTTATCTTTCATTTTTTGCTCTCTAACCCTAGCACATAATTAGAACTTCATAATGTTTAGCAAACAAAAATTTGGGTGTTTTTTTAAAGTATGATATTTTGAATAAATAGATGACAAAGTATTCATTTAGCCTTTCCTAGTGCCAAAACACTGGGTTAACAGGTTATACGAGCATACAGTAGTTGAGGAAAAGTCAAACACTGAATATAAAAGACAAAAACAAAAGATCTTGCCCTGGAGCCAGCTACCAGAAAGGCTCGTTAAGCTTTAGGCACCAAGCTAAATTTTGGGGACACAAAGAAATGCAACTCCCCCACCCCATTCTCTGACCTCAAGGAGGGTACACTCTATCAAAGGTTTTTATAGCACCGTTTGTATGCAAAACTGTCGACATTTAAAGAAAAAAGAATAAGGAGGCGGGAAAGAGGTGAGTTTGGGGAGGGAGGGAAGTGGTGATGAAGTTGGTGGGGAGAAGTGAATCGTATCAGTTAATCTCTGGGATGAGTCTCTTACAAGCCACTCTTCATTCGGTTGGTCTGTTACTTTGCCGCCAAAGTGATTTTTAAAAGCACCTTTCAAATCAACTCACTCCCCTACTCAGACTCCACAGGCTTCCTACTGCTTCTAGAATCAAACAGAAACACCTTGAGTTAGCTTTTAAAAGCTTTTCGCAACCTCATCCAACCGAGATTTTCAGTTATATTTATTTCCCTTATTCCTAAATTATGCTCTTTAGCCAAACTGGCCATTTTGTTCCTTCCCAAGAAGCACTTTTCCCCTGCCTTTGGAATGGTAGCTCCTACCAGCCTGAAAAGCCCTTCTTTATCAACTCCTCTCCTCAAATTTCCTTTTCCTTAAAGATACACCTTGAGCACCACCAGATTTTACCTAAAGTCTCTCCTGAAGTCCTCAGCTGCAGGTATCCTCTCTTTCAAACCACCTAGTAATTTCTTCATATTTATTCTGTACTCATGTATATATTTGTCAAGGAAACCAGACAATTTACAAAATTTTGCACGTATATACGCACCACAGTCAGAATGTAAGACTTTCAAGTATGGTTTTTGTTTTTTCATTCATTATATTTGTCTTGACTAGAACAGAACTTGACACATTGTGAGGTATTTAATAAGTGTTTGCTGATTGAGAAAGTAAGGAAAAGTAACCCAATGAATAATTTATTGAAAAAATTTCTCCTTTAAAAGATGACATTTTATCTTTCTTTCATCTAGTGTCTATTTCACAGGACCCAGAAAACCTTTTTTAAAGGAAGACAGTGTGGAGTCTCTCTGAGACTCAGAATCCGGGCTTATCTAGTCTTTATCAGCAGTCTATTGTTTCCTGAGGGAACTCATCGAAGAAGAGGCAGTAAAGGGTTAATGTTCACTAGGTTCTTCCTGATCTTCCCCCTTTCCCCACCCCCCCCCCCCCCCCCCAATCCGCCACTTCAGGTACAGGTAAAGAAAGAGAATCTTTAGTTACATCCTGGGCCTCAGGTACTTTCTTCTAGGCATTCACCTCAAACCCACCTTTAGGAGAGCAGCCCTTGAGACTCCCATTCCCCAAAGGAGAGTGCATTAAAGGTATTAGCATTCAGGCAGCAGCCGTGATCTCTAAGACGAGCTCTTTCCTGACAATAGACAATTAAAGCAGATAAATCTAGGCTACTTGTTGCCCTTCTAATTCCTCCTAATTGTCCCGCTCCTTGTGCAGGCCTCTAGCACGCAGGGATGAAGCGTGCTCCTTTAATCTCTGAAGTACCTGACCTACTTCCTAGAGATGGCCTTTAGAGAACAGTTTTCTTCCCCATCTGGCCCCCTTTCCTGCCGAACTTCCCTTCTCCTTGGGGGAGGGGAGGGAGAGGGAGAGGAAGGCACCAGCCCAATCAGGAATGCTGGAACTGCAGACAATGCTGGCCTTAATCCGCAGTTAACAGCTAATCAAGCAGTTTGGCACAGCAATCCCAGATTCAAGCGTCCCTCCACCTTCGGCTCCACCAGTGGGAGCAAGCCACGTTGACGTTTCAATCGCTAGATCTCTCCGAGCTGCCAACTTCCCCTGTGTTCATACGAGCAAGGAGGAGATGCCCCAGTGGTTCCATTTGCAGCTGACACTGTCCCCCTAATTATATTGTCACAACCAGCTACTTGGAACAAGAGCACGGTATTCATGTTCACACAGCCGCTGCTAAAAGGATAGAATCCTTACCTAACAGATTGCTCTTTGAATGTCAGTTTAGTGACTTGCTTCTGTCTACATGATTCCCCAACTAATGTCTGCATATCAACCCCACACACACCAAAAAAAAACCCCAAACAAACAAAAAAACCATCTGCCTTTGGTTGCAGGTGAAGCCTTTTTCCTGGTTAAATGGTTAGGTGGGCAACCTCTGCATCAATGTCTCTCCAATCACCATTTTGGCTAGCCTTACAGAGTTGACAATTTGGAGGAATTGCAGAACAATAGAAAGAGCCCTTGTTCTGGGATCAGAGAAGCTCTGGTTTCAAATCCTACTTTTGAGATTTACAACCTTCAACAATTGACATAATTTCCCTGGGGCCTCAGTTTCCTTATTTATAAAATGAGGTGCTTGGACTACATGGCTTTGGATGTTCTCTCTAGATCTACGATCACATAAACTGTACTTCATAATAAGGATTCTGGGATAAAATAAAAGCTGTCAATATAATTAAAAACCATGAGAAGGGTTGAATGTTGTATATTCCATCAGACTGTTCCTGAATCTGCTAAATTTTGTTTGGCTCTTTTTTGATTGATTGGTTGGATTATATCCAGAAACAATTGGGATGTAAAAACAGAAAGCATTAGCAACATTTTAATAGTTCTAGAGATCTGTATCATTCACTCAGTGGCCTCTCTGCTTAACTTAACCTTCCTATCCTAGAATAAATGGGAACAAATGGAATAAGAACTGAAGATAGGGTTTATGGCCTTATGTTCTCCACCAAGGGTTTTCAGATAGGATCCCAGCCAGAACTGACTCCTTTCTCTTCTTTTTATCCCAGCCCCTTTAGCCTCTTAACCCTCGAGGGACTATCATGCTCCAACAATTCAGCATCATTCTCTTCCCCAAACCCCAGGATTACAGGAGTTTTATAGAACCTAAAGATAATTTTTTCAATATACCTTGCCAACAATCACCTGTGACCAAGTTTCTGTTATTCATTTTCTCTTCTCTTTCAGTAACTTGTGTCACCATTAGAGACACCAAAATGACCACAATGCAAATTTAACTTTTGTCTTTGGAACAAAACTGAAAAAAAAATGGTGCTATAGTTTGATCCTATTTTGAATACTGAAGCTATTTTCTCCTCAGCATAAGGCAGTGTGGTAAAAGATAAAAGCTCTTTAGATACCTTCTGTGCTGTAACATGTGGAATTTGTAAAGGAATGAAGGAAAGACCCTTCTTATCACATAAGCCTGCCCCCTCTGAGAGGGACCAGCGCTTGTACTCCTTCCCACTTCAGAAACAAAATATTGCAGATTATTCACTTTTTTTGCGATATGGGAATAACCAAAATGGATAAAAGATACAGCTCTATTCTCTCCCTTCCTACATGACACAACAGTCCACTTACCATAACATTTACTCCTCTAGACAAGTGCTAGATATTGGAACTAGATCCCCAAAGGGACAAAAGTGAAATTGAAAGTTTCAGAAAAAAGAGATCCCACAAGGGACAAAAGTGAAACCTCTGGCCAAGAAATACCCCAAGGGAATAAAAATGAAAAGCCTCAGTTCAGGCTACTGGTTGCTTTTAGAGGGAGAAAAAAAGTGGAGGTGGCTTAGCTGATGATAAAAGAAAAAGTGAACTAAATCAAAAGTCCCTACTTCCTACAGCCTTCCACCCACCTCCTACTTCCCCCCTTCCACCCTCCTGAGGAATTAAGTCCATTCCATCAGAGAAGGATGACCTATTTATTAAAGAAAAACCCTCTCCTTCCTCCTTCTTGTTTAAAAGGGCTTCAATTCAGGCTGAGCATTGAAGAAGATGGAAATCTTGGTATCAGAGATGAAAGAAAGGTACTTACAATTGAAAATAAAAAACTTAATTTTGACTCTAAGGAAAAGGGGGAATTGGATGAAAGATGCCCCCTTCCCCCAATACACACACCTAGGGTGAAGAAAAGAACTTCAAATTATTCTGATTCCCAGAAAAGTGAAGGCCTAGAACTTAGTTCTTAAGATGCAAGCACCAAAAAATGAGTAAAGAAACAAACAAAAAAGAAAATAAAAAGGATTTTTTTAATACCAGAAATACTCGAGAATACTAGAGAAAATAAGTTTTTAAAAAGTGAATAATTAAACCCTTGAAAAAGAGCTTACCAATGAGACAAATAAGAATTCCTAGAAGAAAATTATATACATTTTAAAAGTTTAAAATAACATTATAAAATGAAATTAGAATGAGAGGACAGAATTTGAAAAGAACTAAGAAGTAAAGAGAACCTCTTCTCTTTGCCAAGCCTCAAAGAAGTTATCAACTTAGAAATTAGAATGGACTAAAGAAAGGCAATGACTAGGAAAAATAAGAAATATTAAAATAAAGTCAAAAGATTAAAAACTAGAAAGAAAATACAAGATATCTCATATCAGAAACAAATGACCAGCAAACAGATAAAGTAGAAGTAACTTAAGAATCATTGGGCTACTTAGAATTTATAATCAAAACAAAAACTTGGATACCCATCTTTCAAATAAATCACAAGACACTTGTCCAAACATTAGAATAATGAGCAATGGGGGAAAAGAAAGAAACCACTAATTAACTCCCCAAAGAAACCCCAACATGAAAAATCCAGGAACAGCCTTACTAGAATCTAGAGCTTGTCAGAGAAAAAACAATATAAGCAGTCAGAAAGAAAGAATTAAAATATGGAACTTAGAACACAGAATGAGACATTGCAAAAAGACAAAAGATATAGGTAGGCCTACAAGCCAGAATAAATTATCTAGCAAAATGGAGTATAATACTCCAAAGAAAAAAAATGAATCTTCATAAAAATAGAGAATTTTCAATATTCCTAATGAAAAAAACTTGAAATTGAGTAGGAACTTTGAAATATAAATATGAGAATCAAGAGAAAAATAAAAAGTTGAGTATAGGTGAATAATCAGATGGAACTTATAAGAATGAATTATTTACATTCTAAGGGGGGAGGAAAGGATGATAAAGGGTTCTTTAGAATTTTAAAGACATCAAGTATCACAGAAGTTCTTAAATGAGATGGAAGATTTAAAAATGGCTTTATTAGATTTTGATAATGTAAGAACAAAGAAAAATGAGGAGGAAAGGATACATGAGGGGGGAATGGAAGGAATATGTGGGAACTTATCTTGAACAATCAGGTATATAAGTATAAGTTTATATAAACATGGACAGAGTAGTCAGTCAATAAGCTATTTGTTAAAAACCTCCATGTGCCAAGCTTACACACAAATATACATACCTAAAGAGTTTGTCCAACTCAGCAAGATTATGTAGGAAGGAAAAGAAAGAAGAGAAAGGAAGAAATAAAGGAGAGTAATTTTAAATTTTAAAAATTAGCAAAGAGACTAAAAATAATACCAAAGGTTATACATTATGAACAGGTGGCATTTATACCAGAAAATAGATTTAGTTTAATATTAGGGAAATAAAAAATGTAGTGAACCATTTTAATAGAACAGCAACAAAAATCATAGTTAAATTAATAGATACAAAGACAAAATCCAACATCCATTTCTGTTAAAAACCCTAGAAAACACAAGAATAAGTAGATCTTTCCTTAACATAAGTAACATTCACCAAAAACCAAGAGCCAACATGTTTTGAGGTTAAATTAGAATCCTTTCTATTAGGGCAAAAAAAAAAGTCTATATTCACCACTACTACTTGACAAAATACTAGAAATGTTACCTTATTAATCAATAAAAGATGAAAAAAATGGAAAATTACAAACATACACAAAGAAGAAACAATTATCATTTTTACAACTCATAGAAAAAGATGGCTTGAAAAAGACAGTGTGAATTAATGCAAAGTGAAATGGGAAAAATCAGTAGAATAATTTATACTTCAATCTCAAAATTCCTAAAAGAGATTAACCTTGTCAACTATGATTCCAGAGACCTGATGACAAAGAAAGCAGTCCCTATCGACAAGTCAAAATATAGAAGAAATGCATTTTTGGATGCGATCCACAGAGAGATTTGTTTTGCTTAATTTGTTTTTGTGATTGAAAGGTTCTGTATTTCTTTTTATCATCCCTCTTCTCCCTCCATGGATGGAGGAGGTAGAAGGGGGAAAAAAGAATGCTTGATTATTGAAAAAAAAATTTTTTTAAAGATATATACTGAGCAAGCAGGCAGGCAGTACCCAGCAGGGGCTCAACTGATAAACTGTCAAATTCAGACCATTTGTCAAGCAAGGAGGGAAGGGAACAAGTTGAAAGACAGACTCAGGAAGTCAATTTATCTGGTGCAACACATTAAGTAGTATAAATACTAGGAACAAAAAGGTAAACACATTTACCCAGCAGTATCTCCATCTAGAAAGAAGGGCTAAGTCACTTCTACCTCAGAAACACACTCTCCTTGACTTTTCCAATGCTTTTAGCTCCCACAGACCTTGAAGACTGAATGTTTAACTAGGAGATGAATCTACCTCACTGAAGTGAAAGATTGCCTACTCTCAGGTACAATGCTTTGCTTTAATAGACATGTTAATACCAAAAAGTTTCTGTCAGACTCAAAGGGAAACCCTTTTGAGACTTTAGTTATGAATACAGAATGGTGTTTCATAGATGGGGATCATTTTATTCAAGACATCATCACATTTAATCATCAATCTTAGGCAACTGTTGAGACACATGTTCATAAGAACCCCAGATGCGAAGGCTCCAATACATAATAATATGTTGTGAAATGCCTGTTTAGTAGGATCCCGGTGCAAGTAACATTGGAACAGGAATCAAGAAATCTGATGTCTGGACAGGACCCTCCTGCTAATTATCTGTGTGACCCTGGACAAGTCAAATCCTCTCTCTGGTCCTCAGTTTGCTTATTTGTAAAATTAAGGAATTGGACATAATACTATTCCCCATCACCCAGTTTACATTTTAGTCAAATTGGCTTATTTGATGCTTTCTGTAAGTGACACTGCATCTCCTACCTCCTCCTGCCTTTGTATCAGACAGTCTCCCATGTCTGGAATATACTTCCTCTTCATCTTAGCTTCAGAGTCCCTATCTTCCTTCAAGGCTGTGCTCAAATGCCACTTCCTTAATTTTTCCAGTTGCTAGGACTCCCACCCCCGCTATAGTATTTCATATTAATTTATCTGATTAGGTGATGTCACCCCTGCCCACCCCCATTAAAAAGACAGGAATTGGTTCCTTTTTTTGTCTTTTTATATCTAACACCCACAACAGTGCCTGGCACATGACAAGTATTTAATAAATGTTTATTCGGTGAATGGATGATTCACAAATGGTCCTTGCGACCTCAATACAAAGTAGTTTTTTCGTCTTTTTTTTTTTTTAATTTAGAGGCTACTTTGATTTTGTATTTTCTTTGGAAAAGCTATAGATCAAATGTAAAAAAAGAAGAAAAATATTGTTAAAACGTGTAATTTAGGGACTGTTTCCAATAACTGCTAAACATTTATTTAGCATCTTCCTTATCTGGAATCCTTTGCTAGACTTTTGGGATACAAAAAGATTTAAGACTCAGTCTTTGTCCTCAAGAGCCTTCCAATCTAATTTTGAAGACAAAGAACATATATAAAGAGATAAAAAGCCATGTCTTGCTTGCCTTTCATTTATATCAAAGGAATGGAATGTACAACTACTTTCAGAGAAATGAGCAGTTAACGGAATAAACTGACATTCTCTTTAGGAAAGTTAACAGTTAAGTTTAAAAATTAACCTGGCATTCACAATGTTATAATTTTGATGCTATATCATCATCTCCATAAACCTTAATCTCGACCAATTAGATGTGATTTTTATACACACACAAACATACATAGAGACACACAGACACATATATACACAAACAAAAAATCCCGTGGTTCCTGTCCTTGGGTTCCAAATGTAGCATATTCCCTATAGTTTTCATTTCCATATAGATTTTTCCTTTCATGAGCTCGAATAAGGGAAGTAAGTCTTTAACCTGGAGGTTCTGTGACTTAAAAAAAGTGTGTGTTTTTTTTTTTAACAACTGTATTTCAATAGAATTTGTAATCCAATGTATTTTATGCATTTAACAGCAACAATAATAACTTACATTTTATATATGCTTTAAGGTTTGCAAAAAGCTTTAGAAATATCTGATTTTATTTTCACAACTCTAGGAAGTATTACCCCATTTTACAAATGAAAAAAACCGAAGCAAAAAGTAAGTGATTTTTCCAGGATCGTGCAGCTAGCTGTTAAATGTAGAAAGTCATATTTGAGCTCAAATCTTCCTGATGAAAAAGCTACTGCTCTATCCATTATACTACTGAGCTGGCTTAAAAAAAAATTCTCCTGAGATGAGATCAGTAGGCATCAACAGGCTGTCTAAAGAAATCTATTGAGTTCTACAAAAAAGTTAAGAACTCTAAGATATGAAGACTCCTAGAAGTAGTATTTAAATGTGGATTTTTAAAGTACTTTAAAGTTCATGTATCTCTTTCTATGACTAGAAATTTTTTTCTTTCCAATCTAATTTTCCATCTCCTCTCCATCCATTCCATCTAATAGTTTAACAAAGAGCTATTAGGAAAACAAACTCCATACAGTCCAGTGATCTGATTATTCAGACTGCAAAATTGTTTTGGGCTATTGAAAAAACAGTTAAACAAAAGGTTAATAAAAATCAATCATTTGTGTATAATTCATTTTTTAAATTCATGCATTTTTTCAATATATAACTAATGTTAATGGGTAATGATGATAGAATTGTTACTACTCTATAGGGTATTCTAAAAGTCTTAATGTAGCTTACTATGTACAGTTCTTCTGTGAATTAGTGTATATGGCAAATGGCACAAAACTTCTGGAACCCTATTTATGTGTATAAATATGCACATATACATACATGTAAATACAAATACATAAATATGTATGTAGATAAGTTGATATATTCGCACCTATGCACATATGAAATAGACATGGCTCATATATGTTCACTGTTTAGCTAATGAATACTTATAAAGGACTTTTGAATTTATAAGGATTTTGTTACAGTTGCCTTTGGTTTTCAAGAGTCATGCTAATAGGTGAGTTTATAATATATTGATATGGAATAGATATGAACAAAACAAAAACAATACATAAGATGCTTAAATCTGCAATATGTGCTGTATACAGAGGCAATTAGTTCTATAATGCCGGAGAAACTGAGGCAAGATAGAGAATAGAGAATATTTAATATTTTATTTGAAAGGGAGAGATTTACTGGGACCCAATGGATCCATGGTTTGGTCCCAGGCTGAATGAGACTAACATCTCCAAGAATCCAGCAAACAATGTGATTTCTCAATGACATATATATATGTGGCTCAGACACAATAGGTAGATGGAGGCAGGGGCGGAGTCAGGGTGCTGAGAGCAGGAACGGAACTCTGACAGGATGGGGTGAGCCACCAGAGATGGGCATGACATAAGAGGGGAGGCACCCCGGAGATGGGGAAAGGCATCTTGATAAAACTGTATCTGATATTCTGATAGTTTGGGATAGAGAAAGACATTCTGATATTCTGTAATATATGATCTTTTATCCTTATCAAATATTCTGATTAAGAGGAAGGGAAGGTTTTGCTGGATTGAACAGAACAATTCAAAACCGAGGCAGGACAATTTAGGGTAACCAGGGAAAGACAATTTTGGGAAACTGAGTCACGACAATTAGGGAAACTGAGTCAGGACAATAAAAGAGAACTGTGACACAACAGTTCCAACCAAGAAACAAAGTTATCAGGCAAGTCAAAAAAATTTTTTTAATTCAACTTTAATGTCAGTGTCCCCAAAGTTCCTAGTATTCTTGCTTCAGGTAACCAGATTTCTAAAAGCTCTAAAGACCCATTAAAATAAATGTAAGTAAAAAAATATATACATTGAGTCACTTAACACCTAAGAGTCTCTATACTTTCGCATGCAAAAGATGGTTATGATACGACTTAAATTATCTACCCCTTGGGATAGTTAAGAGAGAAGACTTTAGTAAGTAGTAAATCTATTATTAGATAAAATACCAAGTCAGTAACAAAGGAATTTGGAGTCTCTTAGAGTTCTCTGTAATAGACTTTTTACATGTAATGTTTTTTCAAAGACTTTGGATCCTATCAACATGGTAAAGGTAGGTGGTGGTGAAGTAGGAGTGATGAGGAAAGAAGGGATTTTCTGATAACTATCTTTTATAAGAGAATTTCTACACAAAATGAAAATCCTGATTGCATTTCCCATATGGGATGGCAGTAATCAGCTTCCCAAGGTATAAATCTGGGGAAATCCCACTGGAGGCTAACAAAACAGCCTCTGGGGGCAATGGGTGAGGCTTGTCTGGGCTATGAAAATCTTTTTGGCTTCTATTGTATAAACTAGAGGCAAAAGCCTAAAGAATAAATAAAGCTTTTGCTTCTGGTTTATGCAAATGACTATTCTTAAAGATGTCTTTACTAGGTGGTGGATTAACAGCCCCCGTAGGTCCTTGGAACCAATACCCCAAAGGATTTTCTTTCATTAACTGAACCAGAGTAAAGACTCCAAGAAATCACAGAATCAATAAATTTTAGAAGGAAATTTTACCTTAAAGGATTATCTAGCCCAAATTCATAACTTAAAAAAATGAGGAAACTGAGGTCCAAAGGTGTTAAGTGACTTGAAGTAGAGTATGTTATTTAATAGGAGATCTGCTGGAGCCAGCTCGAATGTGAGCATTTACATCTCAGAAATTGGCAAGTCAGGAACTGACTTTTATTAAGAAATTGATGGGAAAACAGTTAAAAATACAGATTAAATTTCAAATTGTGTCCGTAATCATTATTAAACATTTATCAACATATGACTATAGTTAAGTGTCAAACTCTGGATTTGAATTCAGTTCCTCTGACTTTAAATTCTAAATTCTTTTTATTTTACCATATAGTCTCTCTAGTTTTTAAAAAAAATCACCAGAGGTTATTTTTTGATTGCAAGCTCCTTAAGAGGAAGGTCCCAGTCTTTTGTCCTCTTTGGATGTCCCTACTACCTTAAATGCTTATGGAAATAAGTTATGAGTAAATCTTATGAAGGATAAAGAAATAGACAGTCAGTGCCTGTACTTTTCCACATTTTCATCCTAATTCTGACTCTTACTAAATATTGTGGGGAGTTCATTTACCTTCCCATTCCCAATCCGGAGTTCTTAACTTCATGAACTTGTTTTTAAACAATACTTTTACAACCATGTTTCAATAATTGATTTCCTTTGCAATCCTATTAATTTTATTGTATTCATTTAAAAACATTATTCTAATAGTCTTCATCAAGTTGCCAAAGGGCTCTATGACACAAAGTTAACAATCTTTGCTCCAATACCACCACACAGGCCTTAAGTGAGTAGACTCTGGTTCCTACTTCAGGACCCTGTAATTTTTTTTAAGTTTAAGAGAGGAAAGATCCAATCAATCAATTGATCAGTCAAAAAACAAGGATCTATTAAATGCTTGTTGTTTGCTAAGCCTTAGGGGATACAAATATGTAAAACAAAACTATTTTTTTTAATGAGTTCACATTCTAACACAATTCTGTTTAACAAGGCTCAAGGTGATGTGACAAACTCCAAAAAGGGGACACAAAAACATTTAGTTATGATGCTGGACAAGGAATTTGGTGAGAGATTAGGAGTCTACATAAGTGATAATTGAACCTATGGGCCCTGGTGAGATAACAATGAAAAAGAGCCCATAAAAACATAAAAAAAAACCAATAAAATTTTAAAAATTTAAAAAGAAAAGAAAAAGAGCCCTGAACAGATCCTGGAGATCACTAAGGCAAAAGAAGATGGAGAAAGTAAGAAAGGGTACCAGAATCAGGAAGTAGTCAATAGTTATAAACTACAATAAGGTCAAAAGAAATGAACTAAGGCTGATAAAAGGCCATCAAGTTTAGTAGTTAGATCACTTGTAATAGCGAAGAGAATAGTTTTTCAAGTGGAGGGATCTGAAGCCAAATTACAAAGAGTTAAGAAGTGAGAAAGAAATGAGTATTGTAGTTAGCTTTTTCTGTGTATATAAAAGGGAGAAAAGATGTAGGATGATAGTTTGAGGGGCTGACAAGGTCAGCTGAAAGTTTTGCTTTTTTCTTTGTAGAATGGGGAAAACCCAGATATGTCTACAAGGTGTCTGTCGATGACAAATTAAAATTAGAGAAAGGGGTTGATCAAAGGCCAAACTAAAAGAAGCACATAGGAGGAGACATGATCCAGAGCTAAGAGGTTGAGGGATTGACTCTGACAAGAAGAGAAGTCACTTCTCAAAGATTGGAGGACAGAATGGGGGAGAATATAAAGGATGTTTTAAAGCATAGAACAGGGAAGAATAGGCAGCTCATGATCAATAGCCTCTATTTGCTCAGTAAAACAAGTGACTGGGTCTGGAGGAATTGACCACTGGGGAAATCAGATAGCCTAGGAACAGTGAGGGCCAAATTGATGTTAGATAAGAAATTTGCAGTGGATCCAGTCAGCATCATTCAGTTGTATAACATGACTAGTAAACCTACTGACTAATAATAATGGCTAATGTTTTAAGGTTTGCAAATTAGTTTCTATATATTATCTCAGTTGATCTTCCCAACAACTTTGTTCAGTAAGTATTAATATTATCTTCATTTTATAGATGAGGAAAAATCAGCTGAGAAGTTAAAGCAATTTATCCAGAATAGATTCAGTTGGTAAGTAGCTAAGTCTGCATTTGACCCTATTTTTTTTTAATTCTATCTCTGAAACAACTTTACTAGGTACAATAGTAGGCCTATTGATTTAATACTATTCTCATTCTCATAGAATAACAGAATCTTAGACTGTTGGAATGGACCTCAGAGACCATCTTCTAATTAGATCTATCTAGATACTGGATCTAGACTTCCTTCACATTATATTAGATAAGTGGATATCTTGATTTTGCTGAAGACCTCTAGTAAAGAAGAAAACACCATCTTTCAAGGCAGCCTGTTCCACTCTGCACTAACTCTAATTAGAAAGTTTTTCAGATCTACCTTTCCCCAATTTATAACCACTATTCCACTCTTCCTTGATCTATCCTCTAGAGCCAAGAAAGCTATTGAGTCCTATCTAGAGGCTTCTCTTCTTTAGAGTAAACATTCATTTTCTGCAATAATTTCTCACATAGCATGTTCTTTGTTGGCATCTTTCTTTGGATATTCTATAGCTTATTAATGTACTTCCTAAAATGTGAAACCCAGAAGTGAACTTCAAATATAGTCTATGGTAGAATGGGAAGGAACTACTACCTCTCTCATTTCTAATGGTATTCCTCTAAAAAAATATTTGAGGGGTAGCTAGATAGTGCAATGGATAGATGATTGGCCAGGAATTAGTAGGTCCTGGGTTCAAATCCCTATTAGCTTTAAGTCTGTTCAAGTTACATAACCCTAACTCCCCCAAAAAGGGAGCCTAAAGCAGAACTTTTTAAACTAAATAACTGAATGTGGGGAGGGTCATGGAATTATGATTTATCAGTAAATGTTTTATTTGTATACCTATTTTATATATTCGTATATCCAGGATATATAAAAATTTTGTGGGTGAAAAGGGGTTGTGAGTGGGGAAAGTTTAAGAAATCTTGGCTTAGAGGATTCCTTTATTTTTTTTTTAATTTTATTTTATTTAATAATAACTTTGTATTGACAGAATCCATGCCAGGATAATTTTTTTACAACATTATCCCTTGCACTCGCTTATGTTTCGTTTTTTCCCCTCCCTCCCTCCACACCCCCCCCCAAGATGGCAAGCAGTCCTATATATGTTAAATATGTTGCAGTATAGAGGATTCCTTTAAATATTTAACTATTACATTGTTTTAATATAAGATCTTAACCTTTTTTGGGGCAATAGAATTCTTAGCAGTCTGGTGAAGGATCACAGCAGAAAACAATTATTTTGAAATAGTTATCAAAATATAAAAATGTATGAGGTAAATTATATTTACTAAATACAATTTTTAAAGGAAACCTTAAAGAAGAAAAATTCTCCATGTGAATATAAACCAAGTTGTGATCTAACAAAATTCCCTAATATTTATTTCCTTTTTGATGGTAGGCAGCAACCAAGAAAAATAAATTCTCCTAATCAAATTGTTTTGAAGCAGGAGTACATTTGAAAGGGAGTGTATTTTGAAGTTTTCCCCCACCTTTCTTTTCCAAGCTGCAAAAAGCACTTTGCTAATCAATTGATTTACAAGCTTGATTCTAGTTGAGCTTGTTTCATGGGATCAAATATTAATATATGTGTCCTTTTTTACAAACATCATGTTAGAAAGTCCGGGGAGTCTAGCTCTGCTTTTACAACAGACAGCTTCTTCACTTTGCTGATTTCCTTGTGTATAATCGATGCATTAGCATGAGTGCTCCTAAACAGGGTTAGCTGATATTCTTAATGCCCTGGTACAATGCCTTGAACAGAGTATGTACCTAATAAATGTTTGGGGAACTGAATTAAAAGTGCTTTGTTAACCATAAACAACTGCATAAATGTGACCTTCTATGAATTTGGAACCTGAGACCCAGAGATTGAAATTAATAGATTAAGATTATAGAGCTAGTTAATGGTAATAGTAGAGACAGGATCATATTTATATGTGTACATTTTTTTTTATCAAGAAAATACATTCCTTGAGGGCACATTTTTGCATTTCAGTCTTTATATCCTCAGAGCCTGGCACATAGTAAGCATCTAATATAAGTTTGTTTTTTAAATGAATAGAACCTAGGTCTCTTTTCTCAATTGCAATCAATTCTATATACTAACAGAAACTGCCTTTAATCTATGACTATAGCATAAGCCATGTTTGATTCTTATATGAAAACACATTTAGGCAATCTTTCAAATCCTAATGAAGAGTACTGTTGATTACCTTTTAAAATACTCCCCAGATTTATTATCACTTAGCCACATTTATATGTGGCAGATATTGAAATACCACATATTCCCTTAAGAGTTTTAGGGTCAGCTTTAAGGGGTTGGGTATAGCTCATAAGCCTCTACCAGTGTGTTTTCCCTATTATCACTGCTCTCAATTAGTAAACCAGATTTAATTAGCTTTTATGAAGTGATATAAAGCAAGGTTTCTTAAACTTTTTCTACTTTAGATTCCTATTAATTAAATTTATTTTGTTTTTACTTATCTGGGTATAAATAGTTTTTTCCTAGTAGAATATGGGTACCCAATAGAATATGACCCATTAAGTCAGAGACAGGTTTACTTTTGACTCTATATTTCCATTCCTGGGACAATGCCTAGTTGGCAAATAATAGGCTCTTAATAAATGCTTGTTGAATCAAAGTATAAAAGGACTATTTCCTTACCCTTATTTAAATATAGACCTCTGATACCTCCTAATTGAATTAATCCATCAAAAGTGTGAAGGATGTATGAGCCAAACTTAAATCCCTCTTTTATGTCAATCAACCAATCATAAACTTTAGGCAAAATAGAAAAAGTCCTTGTTGAATTAAAAAATCCTTAAACACCAATGGATGACCTGGAAGTACATTCAGATTGGTTGTGGGAAGCAGCCAAACCCTGTGGAACTTCTATAAAATTAGGAAGCTAGTTTGAAATGCAGGATTCAAGCATCTGGTGGTTTAGGGTGGAAGCCTTTCAATCAAGCTTCTAAGAAGGAATTGCTTGGAAGAGGGGATAGAGAGGAGGAACGGACATCATTTTACCTCTCGAAATATGAATTCAGTGTCCTACTTCCCTCCTTGACGAACTTTTTGTGAACTTCAACAGGTCAGATGAATTTTTGACCAATATTTTTTCCCCAAACACTCCTCACTTCATAATTTCCCCATTTTTTTCTAAAGGCACCACTATTCTTTCAGTCACTCAAGTGCATGATGTATATGTCATCCTTAACTCCTTTCTCTCCCTCACCCTTTCCTGTCTTCCCATCACTCCATCATATCCAATCTGTTACTAAGTCCTGTCAATTCTACTTTAGCAACACCTCTTCTACATAGCCCGTTCTTTCCTCCCTAGTAAATACAAAATATATTTAATGAAAGGTTGAATAACTGAGGTAGAGGTGGGGTGGAATGGGAATCAGGACAGGTTTCTATAAGAGAGGACCCTTCAATTGTGCCTTGAAATATGATAAAGATTTTAAGAGAGAGAGCTGAACAAAGGAGTACATTACAGACATGGAAAATATAAAAATCTAGAGGTGAGAGATGATATTTTCATGTGGGAGAAGAAACAAGTAGACCAGGATTACTAGAAGTAAAGTTTAAGGGGAGTAATGTGTAATAATGTCTATTAAGTCTGAAAATTATGTGAAGTCAATGTGTGGAAAGCCTTTTAATGTCAAATTGAAAAGTTTGTATTTTATCCTAGAAACAATAGGCACATATGTCTATAACAGGAAGGTAATTTATAGCAGTTGCCATAAAATAAGACCTTGCAATTATTTAGCTTGTAAGAGTTTCCAAGCACTTTACATTATTTTGTGTCATTTGATTAAAGAAAAAGTGCCCCTTTTGTTAGCAAATTTAGAAACAGGAACTAAAGAACTTATTTTAGCCAAAGACTGTCTTCAGTGACCAAAGAAAGGAGATTTTCAAGACAGGTTAAGGGATAAATGATAGGGTAAAGAATGATAGGCACATATACCAACACCCAAACTGATATCTGCTGTTTGCCTGATGGGGAAAAAGAAGAAAACTAACAATCAGTTCTTATCCCTTCTCTTCCCCCTTCTGATGTGGCCATTTCCCCTTCCATGTCAGATGTATATACAAAACAGGCCACATCTTCCAGGGAGGCCCAAAGACCCTGGTGGAATAAAGTTCCCTTCAAAGAACTAGTAGAAGTCTGTGTGGGAAGACAAGTATTGAAACCATCCCTTTTCTGGGGAAGAGCTAAATTCACCCCATCACTTTTCTGTTCTCCTCTATTAAGGATTGACAGTATAAAAACTTTTTAAAAGGTTGTCATGTAGTTCTCATGTGGAATAACCCACAGATGCAGGAGCATCTGCCTTACTCAGTGACATTCTCAAATCTAGTTTTGCACTTTATTAACATTGGGAAGACCAAGTCCTAAGAGAAAGAAAGTCCAGATCTATACATTTTTTTTTTAAAGATGTTTTGCCCTGAGGTTCTTTATGGAAAGCTGCATTATGTGAATTGTGTTTTCTTTTTTCCTTAGACCCATATCACATGCCCCAGTCTGAGGATATGGGATGTCTTAAACTCAATCAAAAATCTCCTTAATTTGTATTGTCAATTCTGGGAATCAATTTTTAATCCCAATTTTATCATGAGTTTTTCCCTTAAGGAATAAATTAAAAGTGATGTATTTTTCTTATTTAATTTGGACTTCAGTATCTAATATGAACATCGTAGATTATTATTTTGTTGAAAAAAGAAAACTCTTGATTCTATGGGTCTATACTTAAATAAAATGTGGAAAAGCAAAAGAGGTCAGAATTTCCCTCTAATAAATTCAAACACAATTTAGAATTCATGATTAAGTTTCATCTCCCAAAATACAGCTGCAGTATGATTTTTAGGTTCAATATTATTATCACCTTCTTTTAACTAATTGATATTTGAAAAATCTAAAAAGGAACCATGATCTTTTTTCCTCCCGCTAGCAATGGGGGAATAAAGATGAGAAATTTTTTATGTTTTTATGTGGGAAAAATGCAAATGCATCTGCCTCTACCCAGTTATGTATAAGGAACTAAAATGGGCACTGGGAAATATAAAGACAAAACAGGAAAAAAAAAGTCTCCTGCCTTCATGAAGTTTACATTCTACTGTGAGGATACCTAATCTAAGACATCAGAAAACCTCTGAATGATAATATTACTCCTAAAATCTGTTCAGTTGTTTTGTTTTCAATTCACTGCTTTTATTCTTTTTTTATATACTTACAGTGTACATATTCAATCTGATTACTAAGTTTGCTGTTCACCATTGGTCAACAAATTACTTGTAGTTACAATAAGTCCCAATAAGTAATAGTATCTGAATGTCTGACTTGGGTTAATTGCCCTCAGAATCTGTCTATGTGTCTGCTTAGCCATAATGAGGCCAAGGTCATTATATTATGGGGGGGGGGGGGTTCCAACCTCATGGAAGTCGATTAGCTTTTTTCCTTTTTTTTTTTTTTTTTTTTTTGATGGACCTAACTCCAGCTGCCTATCTTTCAAACGTCCATCCTTATTCCCCATAGGCAAGTGTATAAATGGGTCATTGCTTCTAGAAAAGAATTCAAAGTCTGTGCCCTACTGAACCCAGCCAGCATTACCATCTTTGACCATGAAAGGACAGCCTGCTACTGTTGTTCTTGTCATTATCATTATCCTAATCCTAATCATATTGGAGTGTTGATAATTTGATAAAAGAGCAGAAACAAGTTATTAACTCATGTGACTAAACACAGTGAAATATGGTTACTTAAGTCAATATGGAGCACAAATGCAAGGAATTATGGTAGAATTCCTAAATAAATTAGGAATTCTCACCTAAAGGTCTCAAAATTCCCTGTCTCTCTCCTTCCCAGCTTGCTTCAGTGCTTGGACTCACAGTGATACCATAAAACTTGGATTTCCTCTAAGAGTAAAAGGATAAGCATATAATTATAAGATCTTGATGATTTGCCTTCTTTCTACCCTTCCAGTCTTTTTACACTTTATTCCCTTCTACAAATCATATAACCTAGCTTTTCATTATACTTAGCCAGTGGCTATTGTCCTTGTCTAGAAATCCTGTGCACTTTATTCTCTGACTTCTTTATAAACTCCACCTTCTGCAGCAGGCCTTTTCTAGGACTCCTAGATTCCCCCAAGATTGCCTTATGCCTTCTCTGTATGTATTAGAAGCATAGGGTTGTTTACATGCCATCTCCCCTTTTAGAAAGTGAGTTCCTAGGGGACAGGAATTGCTTTTGTCTTTATTTGTGTCTCTGGAGATGAGGACAGTGAGCAGCACATAGTCAGCATTGAATAAATGCTTATAGACTGAAAAGGCTGGGCAGAAAAATAGATACAAATAAAGGGAAAAAAAGAACAAAAGAAAGATATTTAAAAGAGATATTTTTCTAAAACAGTGACTCTTTGTGAAAGGGTAGGGTGAGAGGGGCTGGAGTCAAGTTTTTGTTCACTCTCAATTTCCCTATCTGCAAATGGGACTAATAATACCTGTGGTACCCACCTAACAAGTTGTTGTGAGCTGAAGATTGTATACATAAAGCACTTTTTATAAACTTGAAAGTGTGATATAAATGTCAACTATTATTATTATTTTAAAGGGTGTATTAACTGAAATGTATGACAATAATTACAAGAGTGTCTAACTGTTGATTTCCAATTCTCCTCCTCTAATTAAAAATTTTCCTTCAATTAGTGTTCCAGAAACAAACACTTCAAGTGATAATTTCAATTAATCATAAGCACCACTGACAAGCCCCTCCTATCCATATGCTGGGTACTTCAATCAACCCCATATTAAAACCTTTTAAAACTGATTAATCTAAAGAACATACAACAGACTTAAAGTGACTGGCAGTCAGCCAGAAAATTCGAAAAGATGATAACTTGGAAAAAAAAAGTTGAGTAATGAAGAATCCTTAAATCTATTTTTCAAATTTGTTTTTCTCCTTTCTTCAAACATTAAAAAGCTAATCCAATAATAACCTGAGAAGCTGCTATTTAATAAAATAAATAGATAAAAAAATGAAAATCTATAGAATACTTTTGGTTGTCTTCTTATTCTCCACTCAGGGGGAACCCCCTCCTCTATTCCCTCCTGCTGAAGTCAGACCTTCAGTTGAGAGTGAAGCATACAAGAGTGCATTTTTATCCAGCAGAAATATTTAGCTTGGCTGGCTGCCAGGGAATGCTAGAAGAATAGACTGAATTAGGGGATTTACCTTCCACGTGTTTGGCACGCGTCATTTAGAGCTCTGAGAAGCTTCTCTTGCTCTCTCCATCACAACCAAGAGGGCTGCCCAAGTCTTAAAACAGTAAATGCCAAAACCAAATGTAAGAAAATATAGTATAATCTGAAGTAAAGAATTACATCTGTTATCACATGAAATTTCCAGATATGACTGAGACAGCTTTAACAGAGTAATCTAAGTACCTGAATTGGAGAAAGAAACCAGCTTTCTAGATCATCCCCATATTGCTATTTCTCTCCTTTAATCATGTGAAGGATTTATTTTACTTCTGGGGGTGGTGGTAGAAAGAATAAAAGGACAAGATAGGTAGTTTATGCTGAAGACAACTTTATATGGATTCTTCACATCCAACTTGACTAATTCTACTTCATTCTACATATAGATATCACTGGAAAGGCTTCAGTAAACATTGCTAAGCTCCTACTATGTGCTCTTAGCTCCACAAAACATATTCCTCACCATCAAGGAATTTATAGTCCAACACATGTAGATATAACTATAATACAAATACATAAGTATATAAGAGAAATGGGAAGAGCTAAAGCTTGACATATGTATAAGTAACTCAAACTTTTTTTTTTAACATTTCAATATTTTGTTATTTTTAAATGACATTGGTAAAGTATAGGCTCAAATTCCACCTTCTATGTATGCTAGCTGTATCCCCCCAGGTAAGCGACGTTCCTCATCTGTAAAATAGAATATAACAATATATTCCTATGTTAATTAGAATTAATATTAATAGCTTTACAATGAATAGATATATAATAATATCTAACTCACCAGATTGTGAGGATAAAATGAGATACTATATAGAGAACACTTAAAACTCTAAAGTGTCATTTAAATAGGACTAATTATAATAAGCAAAATTGATATAAGTAACAGTGATTACTTTTTGCTTCAGAGAAAATAACTACAAATTCTAGTGACCCATGTTTCCCATAAGTCCTCACACAATTTTAGAGTTAGAAAGGATCGTGGAAATAATTTCTGTTAATCCTCTCACTTTTTACAAGTAAGGAAACAGAGGCACCACCTTATATTTCAAATATTTATTAAGGATATACTCTGTTCAGGATATTGTACTAGGTCCTGAGGGAATGTGAATTTCAGACAAAATATAATTCCTACCCTAAAAAATAAAAGCATGCTATCAGACATTTACATTTAGGTGGAGCTTTAAGGCTTTTAAAGTATCTCACTTAGATTATCTCATTTGACCTTCCAAAAGGTAGGGTAGGGTAAGTATTTCTAATGATATTATTATTCTGTTTTGCAAAAGATGAAACTCCCACTCAGAAAAGTTAAAAGATTTGCTATTAGCAAGAGTTCAAGAGCTAGGTCTCTCTTGTTCTATCTAGTATCTTTTCAACTCCAATTCCATCTCATTCAATTCAACCAGCATTTATTAAACACAGACTGTATTAGGCACTGTGCTAAGTACTGGGAATATAAAGACTTTGAAAAAGCAAACTGTCCTTACCCTGGAGATTCTTAACTTTCTTTTCTTTTGATCATGGATTCTTTTGGCAGTCTAGTGATAGTATGAACTCATTTTCAGGATATCATTTTTAAGACAGAAAATGAAATACATTGGATCATAAAGGTATTCAATTATGTTGAAATACTATCATCAAATATATATGTATATATATATGCGCATATATGTGTGTGTGTGTATATATATATATGTATGTGTATATATATATCAAACCCATAGATCTCATATATATAAATGAAATACATAGGATCACAAAGGTATACAATTATATTGAAATACTATCATGGATAGACACACACATACGTACATATAAGTCAAGCTCATAGACTATATATATATACATATACATAAATGAAATAGGATTACAACAGTAACCAATTATATTGAAATACAATCATAAAAATATATATCATATATATGTATTTTATATATACACATGTCTGTATGTGTGTGTAAAAACAAGCTCATATACCTCAGGCTAAAAAGTTCAGCCTCATTCTCAAAAAGCTTACCTTTGACTAGATAGGGGACAACTTGAACATAGATAATTCAATTTTAAAATATATAAAAATTAAGCATAGAGTAATTTGTGGGGATAGCACTGATAACTGGAAAGGGGAAGAAAGGTCTTCAGGAAGAGGTGAAACTTGAAGGGAGCTAGGGATTTCAAAAGTCAGACTGGGGAATATTGCTAGATATTGTAGACAGCCGATGCAACAGTATCGAGATGAGGGAGAGAATGGTAAATTCAGTGAACAACAAGAGGGCCAGGTTGGCTGGAAGGGAGAATGTTTTAAAGGGAATAGTGTAAAATAAACCTGAGAAAGTAGTTTGAGACTAAGCTGTGAAGGGTTTTACATTCCAAGTTGAGAAGTGGGTCAACTACACCTGGAGGAAGTGATATTGGGACTGGCATCTGAGGCTGGCATCCTGGCGAAAGGGTGTGAAAAGCCCAAAGTTCCTTGGGCTGGGCAGGCATATGTGTTGGCAGAACAAGGGCTGCTGGAACCTCTAATACGCTTTGGTAAGCTAGGGCTTTCATTTGCATGAAAGAGGAAAGGGAAAAAAAAAACCTTTCAGGATTTAATTTTTTTAAGTATATTGGGAGAAGATAGTCATAACTGCAAATTAGAAAAGAATGCTTTTGTGCATCTTCAGCCCCATTTCTAATTTAACAATTTAAAAATATTTTTTAAAAAGTGAATTAAAATCATATTTTTGAAACTGCCTAGATCCTAAATCAGACATGTCTTGAAGCTTAGAAAATTCTCCTTCACAACCCTGCTGCCTTCTTCATTAAGATCTTATTTGCCTAGTAATCTCCTTTGATGCTAAAGTTATAAGATTGCTTCTCTTCTCCGTTTAGGCTTCCTCCCTCCCCTCCCCCCCCCTTTTGATATTATCAGCTAGCTTTTGACCACTGAGCGTGATGAATTAAATGTATGACAGATATGACAGGTGAGGAGTGCTTGGAGGGGGCTTAAACAGCAGGGATAAGACAAAGCCCCCATTTAAGAAAAAACCCACCAATGGCTAGCCCATTAATGACCAAGCACTGAATCCCTCTTTATTTGTCTTCTTGGTAAGGGGCAAGCTGATACCACAGACAATGCTTTGTTAGCCATCCCTGCTGTTTTTCCATAGGGCCTCTCTACCAACTAATTGAAAAGTCTTTATTTTTCTGCTAAATACATCTGAGTGATACACTATGGCCTCTATAGGTACCAACAGGACTTTCCCTTAATATACTAATTCAGCAGCCTCAAGTTTATGGTTAGACTAAATGGAATAATATTATATATAAACCTGAAAATCTATCCAAATACAAGCTAAGCTCCACAAAGAGAGAAGTCCTTAAGGACAAATCCAAGGAATTTTAGAAGTTCAATCCATTAGGATTAATAGAATGGCCTCTTGATTTTGGAAGTCATAGGCTCAAAAATATTGAAGGCATGAAGCCTCAATCTTCCTTTATCTGGCCTTCTTATCTGAAGGCTTATTGACCCAGTTATTATTTAAATAAACTGATAATAGGAGATGAAGTTATAATCATTTTCAACAGTTATTTGCATGAGATTATTGGGCAGGCAGCCCACTAAAATATTTGGTTTTCTACTGTGTCTGAAAGTATACTTAAAATTTTTTTGGAAACCAAAACGGCATCCTGCATATATATATCTATATTTAACTCTACTCTAATTTTTGTTGATAAATATACCACTTTGTCTTAAGAAAATTTATGTCTTTGAAACTTTAGATTTAATGTTCATATTGAACAGGGATTTTTAAATTGGGGTTCATAAACCAGAGATTTCAAGTGATCTATTTAACTTTCATGGGGAATAAAAATTATATCTTTATTTCAATATAACTGTTTTCCTTTATAATCCTATGAATCTTAATTTGTGCACTCAAAATATTATTCTTAGAAAGTTTCTGCAGGCTGCCAAAAGGGTTCATGAAACAAATAAAATTAGGAATCCCTAATATAGTCATAGATTTCACATAGTTTGGTGAGTTTTATAAGTCCTGAACCTGTGATTTTGTAGGGAATTCCCAAGTGAGGAAACTCCCTAACTAGCAACTTCACGGTAATTTACAGTCTAATACAGTCTCATAGAGCACTGGGAAGTTAAATGCGTTATCCAGAGTCATACAGCCATATGCAGAGTAGAGGTAAGGTCAGCTTTTTATTCACTATGCACAAAAAAATCAGAAAACTTTGAACTAGGTGGAGCACGCCTAAAAATCCCTGTTCCTTGAGAACTTGAGGCTTTGGATTGATTGAGTTTGGGAGCTACAATTGGGTTAGTCAATCAGGTGTCCGTACTTAAATCCAATATGATGAGATCCAAGGATCATGGGAGCTACAAGGTTGCTTAAGGAGGGAGAAACACATTCAGATCAGAAAAACAGAGGAGGTTAAGCTTCCTTGCTGTAGGTCCATGAGTGATCATTGCACTTCCAGCCTGGGCAAGAGAGAGACAGCCAATCTCTCATATAAATGTATATATGTGTACACACACACACACACACACACACACACATATGTTTCATATATTTCAGGTTATGTTTATTTATTTACTAAGAAGCCTCTCCTTCCTTTTTAACTTCTGTTAATGCAAAAAGACACAAGTAGTTTTAGTTTAGCTATCCAAGTAAGTCATTTAAGTGTGATATTTGCCTGATGAATACTAGATTTCATTATTTCCAAGTTATTTAAATCAGTTTTTGCATCCTCATTAACCACAAATACAATTATAAACATAGATGCTATTAACTTTTGTACCAAATGTGCCAAGACTATCAAGAAAAAGGGGTAACTCTTCAGAGATGAACCAAGGACAAATTGAAACTGCCTGCTGAGAAAACAATCTGTCATCCTAAGTCTGTTGCTCCTCTCTCCAAGCTGGCTTACATTGGTTTTCTGCCATAGGACTCCCAGGAATAATACTATGGGACTGACACTTATAAGTCTTTTGAGTAATGTTGTTTGAGACTCTCAGCTTGGATTCATAACCAGATAGGTGGGGTCTGTATCTTGGACAGCCGTAACCCCACCCTCTAATATCTGAGGGCTGCTGCTGTGGCTGTCCTGCAAACGGGTCTGGACTTTGTCTGTCCACAGCTCAGCACCCAGAAAGGACATTTTACAGAAGGGCCGAATGGACGTCCAGGAAAACTGCTTTCAGGGCCTTATCTGAATGACAATACTTAACTTTCACCACCTGGGTCTGGCCTTAGAGAGGAAACAGTCACACTTAATTATTGTCTCTTTCTAGACAACTACTGTTTAATCATACCTCCAGCTGATATTAACTGGCGAAAAACACAAAGCTATTTTTAGGCAGGACAGTGATTTTCCCCCCTTTCATCTATGACTAATGTGTTTCCTCTTGCTCTCAGCACTACAAATCAGAACATACCAGATGCTGGATATTAGGTAAAATTAGAAATGTGGGCATTGTACCCATCTGCAGAAGGCTTTGAACTCCAGTAAATGTACTCAAAACAACTTTAAAAAATTTAAAGATGCCCTCTGAATTGTGTATTTTTTTTTGGTCCAATGTAGATATGAAGTACTCCATATTCCAACTTAATGAAAAACTACACTTTTCTTTAAATAACAGGAAGAACCGTTTCCAAACTGAATACAAAATGATCTTTTTTCCTCCTTTCCCCCTCCTTACTCCATTCTCCTCTTAAGCGTCTTCTCCATCACCTTGCATAGAACCAATCTGAGAGAGTTCATAGGATTATAGATTAAGAGCTACAACAGAGTTCTGACATCATTGAGTACAATCTCATTTTACAGATAAGGAAACAGAGGCTGAAATTTAACCTAAGCAGGTTAAAACGTCTTTAAATTAAAAAAAAATTCTGCCTTTAAATGTTCTTTTAGAATCACAGACAGTACACAGCTGAATGAGTTTCATATGCTTCATATATTTCTATTATAGTTAGTTATTTACATTGTAAATGCCTTTAAGGCAAGGAATGTGTTTTGGGGTGCTATTCAAGGTATCCAGCAGGCTTTCTCCTCTTCCAACTCCATAGTAGGAGCTTCACAATATTTATCAAATCCACCCCAGTGATATCTATATCAAGAATAAAGGGGTCAATGAGGGATGTGATAAATAGATTGATTTAGCCAATTGGAAACATAAGGTAACTATCTCTCCTTGACATATAAGTACTTTTGGGAATGTGCTTCAAATTTCTCATTTGCTTCTAATTTTTAAGGTTCCTAAAATCATAAAAAAATTAACTCATAATCCTTATTTTCCCCAAAAAGAGTATCAGAGAAAGTATGCTTATGGACAAGAGTTGACAATCATATGATATTCTAAATTGTGTCCAAAAACATGAAGTCTGTCCCCTCAAAGTTGACAACTTTATGGTGTAACAGTTTATAACATATTTTCTCCTTGAGGGGCACATTTTTCTCCAGAGAAAAAGATTTTAAAAGACATCACATAGGAAAAGGACAGGGAAACCCAACTTGAGGAGCTGGCTTTAGAACAAACTCTCCAAGGAAACTTTTATGTTCATTCTACCCCAAGACCTGAGTAGTTCAGACCCTGAGTGCTACTTTCTCACCTTGAAAACCCCATGTAAGTCACTTCTCTTGATGCTTCTTCCCATTTGAGTAGAATTAGCTAGAAAAGAGGTACTCAGTTTAGTTTACATTGACCTCCGTCTGACCTAGGGAAGAAGTTTTTTTCTTTTCTTTTCTTTTTTTTTTTTTTTTTGAGAGCCCCGGTCATAGCCAGGAAGCACTCCTCAGAATCGTTGCCCTAGGAAAACACCACAAGGAAAAGGCAACAGTTTGAGGGGACCCAGGAGTCACTCGTCCATTCTTGTCCTAGATGGAGGGCATCCCCTTCGCCCTTTTGGGAATGGGAATCCATCCATCTTCATTTGGGCTTCTTTTTGCTGCCATTTCCTTTGGCTCTTAAAACTGAAGGCAGTGGTGATTATTCATTTTGTGTCTCCATTACCCCTTCACCAACCCCTGTTAGCTGCTATTTGGGGGAGGGAAGAGTGAAGAAAAAATTAAAACTAAAATTTGCATTCAACACTCTGTTAATGTATACTTCAGTAGCCCTTATCTTAATCAATTATTTTTGAAGGAAATAATTTGTAACAAATATTGAAGGTGAACATAATTTTTAAAAGAAATGGAGTTGAATAAAGAAGCCTTTTAGAAACCATGTATAGGTTTTTAAAGAACGGTAAAACTCAGTATAAAGAAATTCAATACTTAAGAGTTTCACTATTACAAAATTTATAAACCTTTTCAAAGAAACCTGGGAAGACTTGTATGAAAAGATACAAAATAGGACCAGGAAAAAAATCATTTTAAAGAAAAATAACTTTGCAAAACTAAGAAATGTGATCAATTCAATGGTCAATCATGATTCCTGAGAACCAGTGATGAAGCTTGGAACCCATCTCCTGATAGAGAAGTGAAAGGCTCAAGGCACTGAATGAGACATACATTTTCAAGCATGGTCAGTAGCTGAATTTATTTTGCTTGATTAGTTTATTTTTTCTTTTTTGGTGAGAGTTGAAAGGAGGAGGGGGGCTCTAGAGAAAGGTTAAAAAATAGGGTTATTTTAAATTTTTTTTAAATGCACAGGAGGAAAAAAAAAACCTAAAGGAAAATGTAGATAAGCAAGATAGTTTTGAAAGTTGCATGCTGAATTTCCTAATGCACATAAAAGGGAAAGCAAGGTATTAACAAAAGATATTTATGGTTTTCTCTTTTTTTGCTCTATTTTGAATATGGAAATGGGCATTCTATTTGATATTTGTTAAGTTCAAATTTTAAAAAGTTATAAAACAGGAATAAATTCTGTTTATCATATTTAAATTATATTTATGAAATTTTGCTGACTCTTCCATTTCCCCCTTCCATATTAGCCTTATATAAAGCATGCATGTTAATCATTGTTTAGTATAAGTCAATAGCTCTAAACCATTTTTTTGTTCAGGGACTCCTTCTGGCAGTCTGGGGGAAGTCTTATGAGGATCCCTTCACAGAATAATGTTTTCTGATAACTGAAAGAAATGCCAAATTTCAATTAAAGGTTAATAAAAATAAAGATGTAATTATTTTTCTCATCCAAGTAAACCAAACTCCTGAAATCAGTTCAAGAATTCCTTGTGGGCCATGAACTTCAAGTTAAGAAACTCTGAAATTAAAGTTAATGTATGAAATTTCTATTTATGAATAACTTTTCAGGAAAGCATCTCTTCTGTACATCAATGACTATGTACCTTTTATACTCAAAGAGGGAGAAAAATATAGGATGAGTAATACTTTAAATTACCTATTGAGCATAATGATAGAGAAGTTACTATATTCTTAAGATCTTTAGCAAGTATGGATTTATATTACATGTCATAGATGTATTACAGACACATATCACAGAATCAAGGTAATTCACAGTAAATTCTGCACACTGGGTTCCAGGACCCCAAGTTAAATCTGACCAATGAAATTTTATTAAATCCCAAGAGATATCACATAAATATATAAATAGATATGTAGATATATCTCTTGATTTAGAAATAGCTAATGGTATTAAATCATATAAACAATGACACCTTGGAAAAGATACGGGTATATTGTACTATATAAATAATGTTACCTAGAAAAAGAGATGGCTATTTTTATATTGTATAATAATGCTACCTGGGGAAAAAAAAGATAGCTGTTTCTAAATTAGAAGAGATTTTCAAATGTAGCTACTAAATCTTGTCTTAAAACCTTTTTTTTGCCTGCATGATATTAATAATAAATAAAAAGTTTATACAAGTACCAAAGATAGAAATATGCTAAGACGTTTCTTATACCTAAAATTATCAATTGGATTTAATCAATATTCTTCTATTTCAAAATATGAAGAAAACGTTAAGTCTACATGTTATTGTTTAAGAGATTCCACTGGGCTAGTTTTTGTTTTTTAGAAAAGCCTGGTCTTGGTTCCAGTTCTACTACTGTCTAGCTATGGTACCGAATAATTCATGTATAAATATCGCTGTGAACCAGATATGCCATTGTGAAGCATCTACTCCAAAGATGGCTAAGATAGAAAGAAAGGTCCCATATATGCCAAAATGTTTATAGCAGCAATTTTTTTTTTAGCACCAAGGACTTGAAAACAAAGTAGATATATTATTTAGGAAATGTTTAGAAAGGAGGTAAAGGGTTCTGTATATCATTGGGCCATAAAAACCCAACAAATTTGAAGATGATCAAAAAACATGGGAAGTGTTATAGCAACTAAGACAAAATGAAGCAAGTAGACCCAGGCAAATGATATATTTAATGATCAAAATAATATAAATGGAAAGGACATTAAAAAAAGAAACTAAGCACTGTAACATGAAGAGATGAAAAATGTATCTCCCTCTATGGGTATAAAACATTGCAGAACATACTGTCAGAACCAGCTGATTTCTTTTTTTTCTTTGTTTCAAGAAATGGCTCTCTAAAAGGAAAAGAAGGTGATACATACATACATATATATATATATATATTTGGCAATGAAGGTGGCGTAAAAACAAAATCTATCATTTTTTTTAAAAGAAAAAAAACGAACAAGTGCTGTAGGATGCCTTCAGAATTCCACTGGGTCATTTGGAACTGGCTTTCATGATGATAGCCTAGCTCCTTCTAGCCTAAGATATTTCTTGAGATATAATATTGATTGGTTAAGTAGCAGTTTGAGCATTCTGTGATCTTCATAATTGTGCTTGTATCTCTGGACCAATAGAAGGGAGAGTTTATATCTTCAGAATATTGCCTGGGACTCCTTTGTGTCCAATCAGTGGAGAGAGGAGGAAGAAGTCACCTTCAGCATCCTCAGTCACTGAATGGTTATCAGCAGCAGGTCAGCTAAAGTTATAAGCAGCTAATTAAAAACTGTCACTAATTTGATGAACTACTCATCAGTCAGTGGCCTTAGTGGAAAAAAAGGGAGCAAGTATGCCTTTTCCTCCCTGCATCCCAAATTCCAGCTTTCAGATTAATACTTTTTAGAAGATCAAAATGAGATAATATAGGTAAAGCAATCTGCAAATCTTAAAGCAACATCTAGACGGTTATTAGATGACCCATAATTGTTTCTAGGTCTGCATCAGTACAATAATAGCAATGACAACAGCTACATTTATATAGCTCTTTTAAGTCTGCAAGGCACTTTACAAAAGTTATCTCTTTTGATCCTCAAAACAATCCAGTGAGGGAGGTATTATTAAGATCTCCTTTGACAAACCAGGATTAAGTGACTCGTTCAGTGTCACACAGTGTCTGATTGAGGAATCAGACTTGGATATTCTTGATTCCGGCTCCAACACTCCATGTATTACACCGCCAACTCAGAAGGAAAGAGAGAGCAAAGGAGGATCTTCATGAGGTAGTTGTTTGAACAAGTTTCTGAAGTACTGAAAAGGGTTGAGCTGTTGGAGAGAGAGGAAGGCATTCCAGCTGATGTGTAAGTGGGCAGGCAGGGAAGCAGAAAGATATCTGAGCAAGGACACTTCTCTGGCAGAAGTAGAGGGATGAGTAGAAAGGGATGAGGTTGGATAAATGTTTGGGGCAGGTCAGACACACATTTGACTGAGAACCTTGGATATAAAGAATCAAGTTTTGTTCCCATAGGTTAAAAGGAGGTCATTGCAGATTCTTTACCAGGGCAGTGACATAAAAACAGTGTTAGGAAAACATTATTCTAGGTGCTACATCAGAAATGCTTGGGATAGGAAGAGTATGTAGGAATAGGTGCCCCAGGGAGAACATTTCAGAAAACTTAGTTGTTGTGATATATGTAATACTTTTTCCGAACAAGGGTCCCAAGAGATAGCTCTGTTGGGGCCAGAAGGAATCATGGGGAATTGATAGTAATGGGGAAAAAAGCACCAGTCAAACATATAAGAAGATTTGATTGAAGCTTTTAAGGATGTTTTATTAGTGACTGTTTTGCTCTCAGGGATTATGAATAGGGAAAACATCAAAGAGAACCCCACCCTCTTAGAATATAAACTTCTTGAGGACAAGGAATATGTCATAATTTATCTCTGTAACCCCACAATTTAAGGCTGTTCCTGACATGGCTGTCAATAAATCCATGTTAAATTTAGATAATTTAAAGGATGTGAGCCTAGATTACTGGGAGGTGATACTGATGCTAAGAGAGAAAAGTAGAAAAGAAGGGGAGAATTAGTATCAGGGAAAGGCAAACTATTTTAACAAAATCACTTTATGCTTTAACCATTTCTAACATCAAAAATTAAGATATGAATATTTCAGAGTCCGATTCTTTTTGTACAGCAAAATAATGGTTTGGACATGTATACTTATTTTGTATTTAATTTATCCTCTAATATATTTAACATGTATTGGTCATCCTGCCATCTAGGGGAGGGGGTGGGGGAAAGGAGGGGAAAAATTGGAACAAAAGGTTTGACAATTGTCAATGCTGTAAAGTTACCCATACATATAACCTGTAAATAAAAAGCTATTAAAATTAATTAAAAAAGAAACAAATTAAGGTACAACTTTTTTTAAAGAAGATGCCTCAGTTTCCTCATGCATAGAACTTGTCTCCTCTTTGTCTCAATAGCTTATGGAACTTGAAAAGAGGTTGAAAATGATAATTTACTAATTAAATGCAATATTGCCCCAAAGAGAAGTAACAGGAGATAGTATCAGAGAAACCTAGAAAGCTTTTTTTGAATGATAGAATACAGTGAGCAGAACCAGGAGAACAACAATGTAAACAACAATGTACAACAACAAGGTAAAGAAAAACAAAGTAGAAAGACTTAAAAACTCAGAACAATGTAATGACCATTCATGAGTTGAGGATGATGCATGCTTCCCCACTTCCCAACACAGAAGTGATAGACTGAAGTTGCAGAATGAGACAGTTTTTGTTGTTGTTGTTTTTTGTTTTTTGAAATAAACAATGTGGGGATCTCTTTTGCATAATTGTTGAAAAGATTTTGGTTTTCTTTCCTTTTCAAATTGTGGGGAAAGGAATTGGTTAAATATAGAGTTTTTTAAAAGTTTTTTTTAGAAGAAAACAGAAGAAAAGTTAGAAAGTAGATAGGACAAATAGGTCAATTTGAAAGTTGGGTGCTGAATGCTGTAAACAAATCAAGCCTTACATAATAGAGATTCACAGTTTCAGGAACAATCTTTTTCATTTTTACAATATATATGGAAAGTTCATTTTATTTGTTGTTAAAATCAGGATTAGAAAGGGAAGGAAGCTGAACTTTTCATGCTATGTTTAAATTTGAGGAATGATCTAAATAAGAAAGAGAAAAAGTAATTGAATTGAAATTTGGTGACACTATTTCCTGCCTAGATTTGACTTCCACCTCTGCCCTTAACTAGAGATGTGATCTTCAGCTTCTCATTTAGATTTCTTGTACCTCAGTTTCCTTGTCATCACCATAACAGCTGTTTTCTCTACTTCACAGGTCATTGTGAGGATCAAAGGTGATAATTCTTGTGAAAGTGGTTTGCCACTGAAAGGCTCATTACAAACATAAGTTATTATTTGTTAGAGTAAAAGAAAGGATCTATTAGAATCATGGGTCTTATGCTTGAACCCCACCTCACATGGAAATCCATGCATTACTAGGGTAAAATTAATTCTTTGAGTCTCAGTTTCCTCATCTATAAAATGGAAATACTAATAGTCCTATCAACTATCTCACACAGTTAAGAGGAACAAAAGAAATAACGTATGTTTAAAGTACTTGGTTAACCTTAAAGTACTATATAAATGTGATCTGTTATTATTATTAGGGACAGGGGAGTAAGATGGATCAGCTTTTTATTATCTTTTTATATATATTACAATGTAATATAATATGTAATATTATTTATTATAAATAAATGTTTATATTAAAAATAAAATTAAATGAATAAATATTATAAACAAATGCTTATTTAATTATTAATTATTGACTTATCTCCCCATTATTTTTAACTATTCATTCTCTGTCTCTCTGAAAGACAATTGTGTGACTTGCCCAGGGTCACACAGTTAGGAAGTGTTAAGTGTCTGAATCCACATTTGAATTCCTTACTGCAGGGTGGGTGCTCCATTCACTGCACTATCTAGCTGCCTTTTATTCACTTTCTTTCAACCCACATATTGAATCAGTTGCCAAATCTTCAACAATCTCTACTTTTGATCCCATCTCCCTGCTTTCAAGGACTTCTTCATTTCCTTATCACCTCTCCCCTAGACTACTACAATATCCTAATTGGTTTCCTCACTTTTAAGTCCCCTCTAATCCATCCTTCATACCCAAGCAGCCAAAGTGATTTCCCCAAAGCCCAGGTTTAACCATGTTATTCTTCTACTCAATAAACTCCAATGGCTCCCTATTCCTATAAGATCACACATAACTCCTTTGTTTGGCTTTTATAAGTACTTAACAAGCTGGACTCAACCTACATTCCAGCCTTGTTAAATATTGTTCTTTTTACCATATCCCAGAAGCTTCATGCTGTTCTTAACACATAACACTCTGTCTCCTATCTCCCAACCCCATGTACTGACTAGAATATACTCCTTCCTGAGTTTCTTTCAAAATTCAGATCCAAAAATACCTTCTATATGAAATCTGGTTCTGTCCCACCCCACAGCTGCCAGCATTTGTGTGTGTGTGTGTGTGTGTGTGTGTATACATTTATATACAAATCTATCTATCTACAGGTTATCTTCCTCAATAGAGTATAATTTCATCGAGATCAAGCACTGTTTTATGCGTTGCTATAATAGGACTTTAATAAATGTTTGTTGATTTATTGAAAGAAAATGATTATTTCACCAACTCCTGGTCCTAGCCCTGAATTGAATTAAATCCCAAGACAATAGAATTTCATATGTTATGTGGTTTTTCTGTAATATCCTCTGCTGTTCCAAATGACACCATGTTTTTGGCATTCTAACATTAAGCAAGTACCTTATATGGGCAAGGCACTGTACTAGGCTCATGGACAGTAAATTATCCTGCAAATCAGTAATTAGCAAGAGAAAACTGGATTTCTTATGATATATATTAGGTCTGTCACCTCTGGAGGGTTTATAGAAAGGCGCCTCATTTCAGTATCTGGCAGGGATAGAAAGAAGAAAACATCTCCTTTACACCTTTCTGTCTAAATAGAACACTAACAATAGTGCTAGATAATTCTTCTCTGAGCAACCCATAAAAATTCTTAAGGTTCTTAACCTTCCTGAGGGGGGGGAAAACCCTAACCTTGGTTGACTATAAAGTAAACACGCACCATATTCTCAATATTATGGGCATCTTTAAGCAATTTCTCACACTTATAATGCATTTATTTTTATGTAAAACAGATGCATGTCTTTGGGGGTAAGCCACGTCTTTTATTCTCATATTGTGAAAGTCCCTTCTAATTAAAACAGGAAATACAAATTTCCTTGTCTAGTTCTAAGGATAAAGCCCACTTAGTTCAAGCAGCTGTCAGTAGTTTCTTATGGATCTTCACTAAACTATTCATAACTTACTGCTGAACTTCCATTTCTGAAACACCTCTGGAATGCCAATTTCAGATCATTTAGGAGATACATAGGTCCTTGGCATTAGGATTAAATAACAGAACCCAGGAGAAAAGGGAAGAAAGGCCTGATTTCAAAATGATTCTGAGGTTGCTCAGATTTTTGAGCACCAGAGGCAATAGGGCCTAGAAGAGATGAAATCATTTATTCTAAAGAGAAAAAGGTTTGTGGAAGAAGGGTGAATAGTGTATTAGTAAATTTCTTTTTTTTCTTTCTATTTTTTAAAGCAATTCTTCTTTCAACTGCTTTGCATTATAACCTAAATTACAATTAAAAATAATCCTAACCCAGGCTTCTAATTAAAACGTATACCAAGTTCCTCAATTGACCACAGTAAAGGCCAAGCAGTCTCCAAACCACTTCCTTTGCTTCAGTCCCTCTTTACGTCTTTCATTTGGGTGAATCATATGTGACTGATAAAATGGAATCCCATTAGAAACGGGAGCATTAAAACTCTAGCAAGTTTATACACTTGTTTTTGTTTCTTCCAGAAGTGATTAGATATGGCTATCTAGTGGGTAGGCTAGGATTTGTTTTTTCCAGACTTGTCAGACATGGATTAATATCCCTACAAATTGCACTTTCAGAATGGTCAATTAGTTTTAGTTAAACAGCTTTTGACAGGGGAGGTATAAGGGAGGGAACGGGGAGGAAGGAGAGAAAAAGAGACAGGGACGCCAGAAGTCGCTAGCCAATAATCGCCCTTTGGGATCAGTAGCGCTTTCAGATTTCCAATCTTGATGCATTCTATTGGTTCCCAGAATGTAGTCTTTTTGAATGCCTCGGCCAATCCCCTAACTATGCATGTGTTCTCAATTTCCCTGCCTCCCTCCCTCAAAACAAACAAACAAACAAACAAAAAGACTTGGTAATTGGAAGTTATCAGAACATGAAAAATACTTTGTATAGTTTAGTACATAATGAATGGTCATGTAATAATTCTGAATGATTCCTATTTTCATTATTATTCAATTCTTATCTAAAACTGTGTTCCCATCAGAAAGTATTGTGTTGTTATAGTTAAAATAAAGATACAAAAAGCCCACTAAAAGGCTGTTTTCCCATATATTTTCCAGTCTTATTTAAACCTGCAGCTGAAGAAATCTAATTACTTAATCCAATTTTGCAAATTCAGCAAAGTTAAGGGTCTTGTCTTAAAACAACAACAAGAATACTAACTAGCAACTGAAGTGTCAACAATTCCTATAGAAACTTTAAAAAACCAAAGTCAGGGGCCAAGGGTTACACCTCTGATTGGGTCAGTAAACATGGCCGTCAAGTTGGTTAATAAACAGCAACTACCCTTTTCAATTACAGCAATAAATTGTTCAATTGGTAAAGTGTCCACAGGCCTGCTCCAAACACCTTGTGAACTGTTTAATTAGCAAACTATTGCATCACTCGACAAACAGACATTTGCAAGCAGGGGAAGACAAGGTCTCTTAAGAATTAGCTATGCTGATATTCCAGTCTGTTGGTCTTTTTCCAGGAGTACATATTATGTCCATTTTTCTCTTTTTTAGTTTCAGAAATTCAAATGATACACTTTTTTTCCATTTTGTAAATACTGCACCAAAGAAATAAATACGCCAAGTAGTTTACAACTAAGGAGCCTTAAAGCAAACGAGATCATCCTTTGATGAAATCTATATAAAGGATTCTTTCCCAGCGATCTATGAACTTTTTTCCTTTAAATATTTTCAAACTACATTTCAACATAATTGGTTTCCTATGAATTTTATCCTATGAATTTAAAAACTAAAAACATTATTCTGATAAGAAGTCCATATGCTTCACCAGATTGTCAAAGGGGTCCAAGGCACAAATAAGGTAAAGAAACTCTGCTCTAGATCAATATTATATCCCAGGAACAAAAGGATATGATAAGGCAGGAAGCTCATCAATCTCCTTTGGTGCAATGAAGGCATTCGTACACAAGAAATACATCCAAATTAAAGGAGAAAAATAAGAATTCTCCAACCAACCAAATCTGCTTTGTGTTTCACTATTGGGAAAACCAGAATGAATTCTGACATTTTAAAATCCTGCAGTTTTTGAAAGACAAAGAAGTCATTAAGAAAGTGACTCTAATGACTCATTTTGATTTAAAAAAAAATAACACCCCAAACCAAGAACCTTTCCATTGTGAATTGATAATCAGCCAATCAAGCCTGGAAATAGGAGAAGGGTTGAGGGAATAGGGGTGAGAAGTTTATAGGGGAATAAGAGTTTACAATCCAAATCCTTTGCTCCCTGCTGAAGGAGTTCCACCATCTTGGTGAATTGGGATCATCTTTGCCACTATGAGAAAGGGCACAGTGCTAAGCCACTGAGGCTGGCAAATGCTGGGTGGTGCTGAGCATCCAGAAATGTTCTTCAAAGCAAAATTCTTCATCATTCAATAAGGTACAAACCCTGTCTTCATTCTATACCTTGTTTCCCAGCCCTGGTGAATGGGACACTAGTCCAGGGTAGCAAGGTAGTTTCAATTAGTCATTTATGCAAACTTTGTGATATACTATAAATTCTTCTGGTTCAGGAGCTCCCACAGTTCCAATCCCAGATCTTCAACTATGTTATCCATGTGGCCATGGGTGACCATGTCACAGCACCATTTCTGGGCCTAAATTTCCTTATTTGTAGAATGAGGGAGGTTGAATTAAATCTGAGTTTATTAACATAAGTTTGGGTGTTTTTTTTTTAAAGTTTTGATAATTACATTTCAGAAATGTACCATAGTGAATAAAATATAAACAATAAAGTGTTAATATTTATAATCCTGTGCATTTTATGCATTTAAAAACATAATTCTGAAAAGAGTCCTAGGCTTTACCAAATTTTCAAAATGATATCACACACACACACACACACACACACACACACACACACACACGACTAAATTATTTTTGTGATCTCTTCCAGTTTCAAATCTATGATCCTTGTGTATCAATAGACCACCGAATTTTCTGATTTCTGCCTTTTCCATTTGTTTTCCCTTCAGGGCATTCATTGCTTTGCTAAGGTTTTTTAGCTTTCTGTTCTCAACCATAGATTCTCCTTTCAAAATTTAATTGTTTTTATTTTTAAAATGCAATTTCTTCCTTTAATTCTTCCTTTAAAGCTTTCTAGCCACTTTCATTATCCTTGCGGTCATTCTATTCTCTTTTCTGGAGTTCTGTTTATAGTTAGTACAATCCTGATATTTTCTTACCTTAAGGTTTTTCATGGCATGAAGAGCTGTTCCTTGCTGCTCATTTCCTCAGTCTCTCTACTGTTTCTCTCCTCTCCCCCACCCCCCATTCTCTAGGGATTTCCTTTCTGGGGATTTCTTTCCTTGCCATTCTTTTAATTGTTGTTTAGTTTATTTGGTGCACGTCTAGCTGCTTTAAGGTGATGAGGAAGAATGGGGCTTATGTATACCATCCCATTGAAGCCATTTTGCTAGAAGGCCCTATATTTAACAATGAATCCCTCTTTGGGTTGGTTAATCAGAGTTGACAAGAAATGGTTGGCCAAACTATGGTGCTAATGAGGCCAAGGTCACTGGTTCAATCCCCATATGGACCATTTAGTTTCACTTTGCCCCTTGGTTACAGACCGGCTCCAGTCCTAATCCATCATCATTCCTGGTGAAACAATTCAAAAATCTATACACTACTATATCTGGATCTGATTTTGTAAGTAAAGGAATATACATTTCCATCATAAAGGTAAAGTACATTTGAATGTTTTTCTTTGGTGTAGAAAAATGTTAATAAAAATAGTAAAGGAGTATTAAGTATCTCATACCTGCCCTTGGCGTAGATTATGGTGCTTGCTACCAGAAACATACACAGTAAATCAAATCTAAATCACGGCAATATAGAATGATGTATAAAAGGATAAGCTTGTCATATAAAGGCAAGAAAAATAAAGAGAGGCGAGGTCAACAAATCAGTAATTAAAATTATTCTTTATGCAGAGGAAAAGGCAGTCAGGAGGGGCAGGCTTGGAACCAGAAAGATTTCTTACTCTTCCTGAGTTCAAATCTAGCTTCAGATACTTACTAGACAAGTGACTGAGGAAATCACTTCACCATTGTTTATCTCACTTTCCTCCTCTGTAAAAGAGTTAGAGAAGGAAAGGGCAAACTAATATCTTTGCAAGAACACCTCTCCACACAGAGTTGAATATGACTGAAAAATGATTGAAAAACAAATATAGCAAAATACACGAGGGACATTGGCTGAGGGGGGAAAAAAAAGAAAATCCATCACATCCATAAGCCCATTAGGTCCTTGAGTTTCTGCCTATCTTTGTCTGTCTATCTGTCTATCTTTCTCTCTTTTTAGTTGACACTGCAAAGATTGACCATATATTAGTACATAAGTATTTTATAATTAATAGCATAAATATTAAAAGTAACCTTATCCTATAACAATGAAATAAAAAATTTATTTAATAAGGGACCACAGAAACATAGATTAAACTACCTAGTCATAAAAACAAAGAGAAGGCTGACTACCAAATCTTAGAAACAATAAGTTCATTAAAGAAAATGCCAGTAAGGAAACAATATCAAAATCTATGGGATATAGTAAAAGCAGGGATTAGAGAAAAATATATATCTCTAAATACTTATATCAATGAAATAGGGAAAGAGTGACTAATGAATTAGGTATGCAATTTTTAAAAACTTGAAAAAGAACAAACTAAAAATTTCTAATTAAACACAAAACTGGAAATCCTAAAACTTATAGGTTAAAATTAATAAAACCGAGAGTAAAAAAAACCCACCCAATTAATCAAATAAAAGAGATCCAGTCTTATTGGTAAGGATCACAACCACATCTTCAGAAATCGCTGCTGCTGCCAACAACAGCACCAATAATTATGATGACAATAACAACAATAATAATAATAGACTGGTGGATACCCTAGCAATGAGCTTCACTGGGCTCAGCTATGTTAGTTCTCTGATGAGAGTTCATTTCTGGCTTGTACTCAGTTTTCCCAGCTTAGTAAAACCTGCCAGGGCTTGTTCTCCATTAGCATAATTCTGGAGAACCCAGGGTCGCCACCATACCCCGATGAGGCATAAGAATAGGATTCACCCTGTATATCTAAAACAAGGGGAAAAAGGCAGGGAAATAGTGATGTGGCTGGGAATTCTGGCCAGTCTGTGACCACAATATAAGTAAGAAATGCCAGCTTTCAAAAAAGATTAAGTAAGAAGGCAAATCATTCCTTTTGAGTGAAAAAATGGGGTGTGTATGAGTATGTAGAAGAATAGCATGTTT